>NW_009919524.1:15237-50497 GCF_000696875.1 Nestor notabilis
TTCATGGCGAGTCATCAAAATTTCCCTGGCAAGTAGCATTACTTTGGGAAGCTTCTGGGGGTGCTTCATCCTCCCCCCTGGTGCAGACATCTTCCCATCCAGCCACATATTGTTGCTTCCTCCAATACCAGCTAAACAGGTGGCAGGATTCAAATCACCACTCTCTGAATGGAGTTCACTCTCCACAATAGCTCACCAGAGGCCTGTTTTGTTACAGAACATTGATTAAATAAATATTCCTATGCATACAAAAGAGGAGAAATCTGTTACGGCACTCTGCAGTTATTTTTCCATTAATGGCAAGGAGCTCTCTGTAATTTTTCTGCCCCTTTCAATCTGTTTCCCTGTCTCCCTCCCTTCCCATCGCTACTAATGCCTTCAAGTGCATGAGTAACATACAGACAACTTCCATTTCCTCCAGTTCAGCTCTGCAGACGCCTTTGCTCCGACTCAACATGCTTTAGGAAATCCCACTAGCCAGTGCAGGGCATAATTGACTGCTTCATGCGTGTGTTTTTGATTAACTTGATATTTCATGTTCAATATCAGTATTCCTTGTGGTAGCAGACTTTCATTTCATGAATTTACATAGCAGCAGTCAGGAACACGGTGTTGCGATTCCAGCATCTTGCATAATACTGACAATTGGGGCAGAATATTTGAATTGTGAAGAATGTCTTTGTTTTCTTTTGTTCTTCTGTGACCCCTGATCCTTTCAAACCTTTGAAGCAGAAGTTACTGCTCTGTGATCTGTGCTGATGGAGATGTGTGTATGTTTTGGAAGAAAAGCACCTCTTGCTCCACCGAAAGCGGCTCCACTGCAAGGAGCAGGTCTGATTTGGTATAAAATGGTGGCATTTGGAATTAAATGTATGGTAAAGGCTTCCTTCAGGGGAAAAAACAGCTTTACTGGTTTTAAGTTCAGCAGATACTTGTCTCAAGAAGGAACTTTTGGTTGAACACATGTCTTGCTGCAGTACATGTAGGGTTTGAGGAAAAGCCAAGGCATTATTTGGCTCTGTGCTGCTGTGACTGACATCAAAATCCACTCCCCCAAAAGTAACTTGAATTTAGCTTGCCTTTTTTTGCCCAGGCAATAATCTCTCTACTTTGGAAAAAACCCAGAAGTCAGCATTTCTGTATCATAATTTTTCTTAAACAAATTTAGAGCTGTTAAATCACAGAGCTGTTACCCTAGAGAAGTAAATTGTGTAATGTATTTTTTAATGTTTAAAGACCATAAATGAAGCCTCTTTCTATTATATGAGGTTGTCTTGAAGTACTTACCACTGTTGGCTAGATTTAGAAGCAGAGTTGGAGAAGTACCCACTGGGATAAAGCTGGTTATCTGGAAACTCTTGCAAGGAGAGCCCTCAGCCTCTTCCCTAAACTATGGTATGATTGCTGTGGTTGAAATGAAGCTGCATCAGCACACCCTATTCCCCCAGTGCTTTGTGTGGCTGTGGGTTAGAAAGGACTGGTTGTGGAGGGCTACAGCAGAAGCCCAGTGTCTGTCTTCTCTTGCTTACTGTGGACAGTTAGTTGGAAGTGACACTAACTTGAGTTTAATCCTGGTTTTACATTGCAACAACATGCCAGCTGTTCCCTGTATTCTTCCGTACTGCTGCAATGTAATTATTTTTGGTTATCTTTCAAGATGTAATTTTATGTTGGTGTGCTTTCCCGCTCCCCCTTTGGCACAGAAAATAGACAACTAATTCATTTCTCCTGTAAGGTGAAGAAGCAAGGGAGGAAATCTCAAATCTAAGTGGCCGTGTTGAAGACAGCTGAGGAGTGATGTGCAGAGAGGAAAGGCCCCGTCTCAGACAGTGTGAAAGCCACTGGGACGTGTGTAGTGATTAATGGTATCATTGCTTTTTAGCTTCATCAAAAGGTTTCAGTGCAAGAGTTTCTAAGGAATGCTGATAGTCACAGGAACCTATCAAAGGGTACAGAAAATATCAAATGAAAAGAGTTAATTACTGAACAGTGATTACTCTGATATAACCAATTATTGGATCATTAAATGTTATTACCTTTTTTTATGCTCCTTTCCCCTGTAAGTGCAGTTTTGTCCTCATAGTATTAAAGAAAAGGTGGATCTAATGCACGAAAAGCCTTTTCAAAACCTGGAAGGTACTAAGAGAGCATCTCCTCCCAACACCTGACATGCTGGCCTGCTTGCTCTGCTTTCCCGTGCTCTGTGGATTTGGAGTCAAATGCTGTACACCCTATTTAAAGGCCAGAGTATCTCACTTCTAGGCAGGGGCTGGAGAAGAGCACAGCACAGGAAGGAGGGGAGAGGCTCTGTTGGACACAGCAGCAGGTTCACCGCTCTCTGCTGGTGACATGGGGGTGGGTTCATGCCTTCTGCTCCTGCTGGAAACGGTGTCTGTCACCCAGAGGCTTTTCCTAGAGCTCCCTGGTTCCCTAGGGATGGAGCGGCATGGCCTTCACTTGCCTTGGCCTCAGAATATTGCTTCCTTTCCATTCACTAAACCTCCCTGAAGAAAGGAGAGTTTCCCTTGCAAGGCAGAAATGATGCCGTTTGAAAGCGAGACGTAGACCAAGCACAGGTCTTCCAGTGGACATCTGCAAAGTGAAAAATACCATCTTTTCAAGCTGACTGCAGTTATTCTGAATGACATTTGGGGGTTTAAAATGTTAAAGCAATTTTTTAAAATACAGCAATTTGTGACTTCTGTTGATGATCCTTAAATGTTGGGTTGTTTAAGCTTGGTATCTCGGGAGAAGTAAGAGTCAGGGTAAAAAAAGAAGCTCTTTTTCCATGATGACAGTGATTTCTGGTGGTGGCATGTGCTGGCCTGAGTGCAAGGAGCCAGGAGGGGTCTGCATCTACCTTGTGCCTTCAGTGGGTGTTGAGGGGCAGGTGGGGGGATGCTGGGGTTCATCCCAGTGCCTGGCAGTGAGTTTTGTGATACAGAGTGAACCTGGGGAGGTGGTTGGTGTGCTCTGCCTGGTGGTGTATGCGTGTGACCATTACCAGATCTGCTTAATAACACAGATTCATCTGGTTTCTGAAGCACTTGGTGTGTCTCATCCTCAGCTACTGGCATCACCACCTCTCAGTAACCATGTTGGTTTTGACTTGGATACGGTACACTTGTACTACAGAGGATGTTCTTGTGAAGCACATTTCTCCATGCACTTATTTGTGAGTTTAGCTTAATTGTTGTTTTTATGAACTTTGTGGGGGAATTATTATTTTTATTACTAATACCTCCCTTTGCCAAGTTAGAATCTTCAACCACTTTTGAGCTAAACCTTCAGTCACTCTGTCTTTTTTCTTTTAATCTTTGGCGTTTATTTACCCCTTGCTTTTTTTCTAACAACCCAACCAGCCAAAAACCTGCTCCTGGACCTTCCCTCACAAACATAATTTTCATCTCTGACACCTAAACCCCTCTGGAAGTCGATGGGGAAGGTTATAGGGAACACACAGCAGAGGTTGAAACCAGGATGCTGTTTGTGGCTTTTGTTATTACTGTAGTGGGAAAGGAGGAAACTGTTAAACCATGCTCCCTGTGCTCCTGAGAATTGAAATTGTTGTCCTTACTGCACTGCTGTGTCAAATCAGTTGTGTAGCATCTGGGACTTTGCCCTCTTTGGAAGAACTCTTCCTCCTCCTGATGGGTTTTTCTCTGTAATCTGTCAAAACAGAACTTTATTCTGGGTTCCTTTCTCTATTTTCTTAAAAAAAAAGGTAAAAATAGGAAAAAAAAATAGAGCATGTGAGCATGTTTACTTTGCAGAGCAAATATTATGCAGGTCACGGCTTCCTCCTGTGCACGAAGATGATTCTGTCCCCACGCTGCAAGTCTGTGGAGTCAGGACCTGTCAGAGATGCTTTAAGGATGTGTCGCTCGCAGGAGTCCAGGTTCCCACACAGGCATCTGTGCTAAACACCATCGCTCTGAATACCCAGCAGCAAACTGCTTCCCCCAGCAGTGAATCACAGCCATAAAAGGCCCCTTAATCTGCTGCAGTCACAGTTTTGGGGATGCAGGATGGTTCAAGGGCTCAGTATCCTGCGCTCTCATGAGAGTGAGAGGCACAGCCAGGGTACTCGGTGCTGCTCGGAGGAATGTACGTAATTATCCCTTTTTGACAGCCTCTGCGTAAAATAGTAGTAGAAATAATAATAATGAAACGTCCCTCAGGATTTCCTCTTAATAACTGAACATACAGCAGCAGTTGTAAACTGTCTTGGTAATGTCATAGCCTCTCTGAGAAACGCGAAGGGCAGAGGACCTCTGACGGCAGGCGAGGAGCCCGGTAACAAGGCAAAAACAAGACGTCCTTGTGTTTTAGATCCTGTAGAAAGATGTATCGTGGTTGCAACACCGTGGGAGATGAGCCAATCTCCAGGACTGCTACAAATGTTAGATTTCAGTGAAAGGTCAGCCAGGAGCAAGGTCAAAACAAGCCCGATACACACAGCAAACAGCGAAGCTGCGAGGCGCAGATAAAGGTTAATGCAAAAGGGCTATTGGCATTAGTACAGCATGTGGTCAGCTTGCTGCGGAGCAGGGTCTGAACCAGGAGATAATGAGGAGGGTTTACTATAATTCTATTATAATGTATAATTAACTAGCATAATTGATAGCAATTTTCCCTGTGTGTCTGTGTGTGTATGCATGGGTACGTAAGGTCTCATTTTCGGCTTTTGTGTGATGGCACCATGTGCCTCGAGCTGATGGGAACCGTCCGGTCGCTCCCCAGGGCTCAAGCTCACTGCCTTGCAACCTTTTCAAGAGCCTGTATTTATTCTGCCTCTGAAATTAGATGTAATATCTAGGTGGTGCCCTGGATAAAGCAGACTGATAAAACAGTCTATTGCGGAGAGCCACAGATGAAGTTAGCGTTTGAAGAGAGAGTGAGGGACAGGTCAGCCCCATTTCCTTCTGGGTTGTTTGCACCTTTTATTCTCAGTATTGCTGTGAAAACAGAGAGCTTGAACTGAATTTTGCCTTTGTGATCATCTTTTGTACAGGATGAAGTTTAGGCTATGCAGGGACAGAAGCATACTTGTATTTCAAATGCACTGGGGATTTTAGATTTCATGGTACACAGAGAAGAAAAACCACTGCTGATTCCTTTGGCCTTCCTTTGCAGGGCAGAGAAGAGAGAAGAAAAACCTTCCTCTGCCCCAAATCAACCCAAACCCAGGCTGCAATGCTCTACTGATGTGGTGATACTGGGGATTGTCTAGTGTTTTGGACAGGTGGGGAAACCCCTGCTGTGGCGTTGACTCTGGATACCATAAAGTAACCTGGCCCACTGGATGTATCAACCACATGGCTGATACTGTTGGGTTGCAGAAAGCCTTGTTGTACCTACTGTTAGATCCTTGATACAATGTGAAGGTGGGAAATTTAGGGTTGCTATTTGTTTGGCTTTCGTTTTAATTCTATTAGTATTACTATTATTATTCATAATATGTGTTTTAAATCTGTCCCTGATGGTAGAGAGGTCTACCCGAAGTCTTGAACTGTAAAGTAATGGAAGTGGTCTGACAGTGAAGTGTTGTATGATTTATCTTGACAGCTGTTTTGCTTGTCCACTCTTGATTTTGCTGGGTAAAATTGAGGGAGGGTGTTAGTATTTACTTATTTCTTCTTTCAGTATCTAGCAATACACATTTTTCGAGTGTAAACGCAAATAACCCACTTCTCCATTCTTAATCCCTTGGGATGGGAAACCTAAAGGCCATATTCTTGCTTGAGAGGAGGGGATTTAGCCTTCCAGCTATATTAAATGTTAGCTGGAAACATGCGGCTAAAGGCTTCCGAGTATTGAGCTGAGGCTCTTCCCTGGAGGTTCTGGTTTATTTGGAAATTTAATTTGTAATTTTTTATTTATTTATTTAATTTCAAAGGTTACACAACACTTTAAGCCTCAGATTTTTAGGTCATTCTGCCTTTTACAGCCAGACCCACCTCATCAGTGAGAAGGCTCCCCAAGGACTCCACAAGGCTTAGTGTTATCCAGGAAAAATGTGCAGAATAGGTGTATTATAAAGTAGTAGGTAATGTAACCCCTGTCTGTTAGGCTGATGAGTGCAATGTGAGCAGTGTTACGGTACAGTTGCATGCACCTAAAGTCCTTTTGTACAAAATAATGCTAATTGCCCTGGGCTGAATGATGCCAGGGTCTTATAAATACCTGCCAGTACTTGGAGAGATAGCCAAGAAAAGTCAGATGGAGAGACCAGCGAGATTGGCTCTCATACAGAGTTCCAGTGTCTGAAGCATTGCTAAATCTAGTAAAGGATTAATACCAAAATAATCCTGCTTGTCCAGGAAACCTGTGACAACAGGAAGGTTTGAGATCAGTGTGATTATGCTTTAGAAGAAGTGTAATAATAGCCAGAGATAGAAACCAATTGCTATTCATCCTGCATCACATCTGAGCTTTCCTACAGTTTGTTTCCTGTTCCCATAATATGAGAGATCCTATTCCACTTGAAGTCCTGCATCATTTCAGTGCCAGCTTTCACCAGAACCCTTAAAAATGCTCCAAATCCAGCAAAAATCCTCCTGTTGCTGAAAATCAATTCCTGTAACCATTTGAACAGTCTCATCCTGGACTCTGGGTGGGCTCTATACTGTTCTTTAGTGCTGTTAGCATTCTGGCTGCAGAAGTTAGACTGAAATGGGAATGAAGGTAAGGTAGCAATTGGGAGGATAGAGGTGGCACCTACTCCCACTTTGTCATATCTCTCCAGCCTCACTGCTAAAGTGAGTGGGGCTGTAGTTATCAAAGTGTTTTGCAAGATGTAAAGCAGTTGAAGAAGATACTGGGACAGGACTTCTTTCTTCTTCTCCAAAGCCTATTTCCCTGATTTATCCTTGAGCAGTCTGGATGTGAGTTGGTCCATGTCCCTAGTAAGACTATGTCCATGATTCAGGACTGTATGGATTGGATTTTGGTTAAACCTTTGGCTCCAGTGGTGCTGTTTTTACTGTGCCAGCAGTGACCACGGGCATGGTGTGTTCTGCTCACCCTTATCCATGAGGCCACCTTGTCTATATCTGCCTGCACCCAGTGCACCTGCAAAACCAAACCACAGCCAGCAAGGTCCCTTTGGCTCCCTGACTTGGTGCAGTGGATCCTGGCAGGCAGGTCCCTGGGGAACTGAAGTGGATCTCAAGCACTTGGGGCATTGCCTCTTGCCAGGTCTCCATGGTGGAGGCACTGGGCTATTCCCCATGCTCGCTGGCAGAGGCGACCACAGTGATTAAAGATCCAGTGAGCTTCAGCTCCTTCTCCAGCAGCAGAGAGCTTGCTTTCCTGAAAAGCACTTGTGTTTTTAAGCCATTTATTTTCCGTTGGCGCTGAGTCATTAAACATTCATGTGTTTTGTTGTTTTTACCCTCTGTAGGAGCTGAGGGAATTTATTCAGCGTCTCGGGCGGGTAATGGAGGGGGCTGAGGAGGTGCTTGACTGCCTGACTCGGCGGGCAGAGCACGGATGTGCCTTCGTGTGACATCTTTCTAGTGAAGTGGGATGTCAAGATCTAAGATCCTTTTCCACTTAGTGTACAAGAGCATTAGAACAAAAGGAAACAAAAAGCAGCCCTGCACCGCAAAAGAAAACCAAACTAAAACCCCTCTGGCTAAAGGTGCATTTTTAATGTTAGGAGCAATTTCAGACAGAAATTGCATGAAATGCTTTACCTGCATGTTAATGGACCTGCTGGGGTCAGAGGAATTGTGCTGGTTTGCACCAGCCTTGCATGTGATCCTCTGGTTTTTTTTTCATTCCAACTGTGTTCACAACAGATGGTGATTATTATGTTTGCTCAGATCAAGGAATATATATAAAATAAAAAGGCAAGACAAAAAAAGTACAAAAAATGCCCGTTGACTCAATGGAGTCACCCGGGGTTCAGATGTAGCCCCTGGGCTTTCATTTGGACAATATTAAGTTATAGTAACTTAAATGGAATTTTTATGAGCAATTGTTTTGCCATGAAACAAGATCTCCCGTGGCACTGACCCAGGCAGATATCTGCCCGTTGCACATGCTCTTCTAGCAACCCCTGCTCTCGTGGTGAGATGCTTGCTTGGCTGGCAGGTGCCCTCAGGGCCATACCTGTTCCTCACCTTGCTTTCCTGGGAAAGACACTTGTTTACAAAGCAAATATTTTAGTAGTAGATGAGATTTAGAAGCACATAAAAATAAATAATTTGAGACAGAATCCAAAGTCATCTGTTGGAGTAAATGGGAGTATCATGAATGAGCAACAGAGAGTTGAGGCTTGTGGTTGGAGGAGGTGGACATGGGTAGTGGTAGCAATGGGAGAGCTGCGTTTCCCCCTACACGTAGGTGTAAATGCCGTGCTCCAGCGCTTCCTCATGAGTTGTTCAGTCCTGGACTTTACTGTGTTTGCTTTATTTTCTGGTTTTGCCTCAGCAAAGTCTCCAGTTCAGAGATGCACTGCTGGGGTGTGAGGATATGGACATCTCTCCAGGGCTGTCCTCAGTGCAACAGGGAATTGCCACAGTCCCACAGACCGAGGATTCCCCTCCAGAGCTATAACCTTTGCTGCTCTAAAGGCTAAAGCATAGTGCTTGTGTTGTTTGGGAGATGGACAAGTCGTTCTGGGGCTAGATCTACTGCTGGATTCACAGTCAAGATTCATGCTGCCATCCCTGCTGCGTGGTCAGACCCCTTTATCCTTCTCTATAGGACACCTCAAGTCTTCCTCAGATTTTGTGGGGGGTTTTTTGGATGTTTTTGGTCAAGTCTGATTGCAGTGGCCTGTTCAGACAGCAGAGCTCTTTACTATTGTCTTTGGAGGAGGCTGAAGGCTGTTTCCTGCTGTGGACAGCCTCATTTGTCCTCTCGGGGTCATAAACATGAATATTTTTGGAATTCTGGTACGGGGGAGCAGAAAGGAAACTGTGTTGGAGAAGTGGGAAATGGAGAGTGGGATGAGACTGAATGTGACCATTACACAGATCAGGTTTTTATTTCCCCCTTTCTTATGTAGTTACTTGATTTGTAGATAATTTGTGGCTTTGTCCTAATGGATACAAGATGGGCCTGGTTGGAAGTGGCTGCTCAGAACAGAAGGCAGAAAGTCCCTGTTGTTTTGACAGGTTTTGTTAAGTAATATTTTTAGAAGTAGATGTATAATTGCATACTCTTGAGTAGACTGCTGTAGTTGGCAAGTTTTAACATCCCTATAGGTGTGCAGAATTGGGAGCTCCAGGTGTGTGTCTGCTGGGAATTTCCCTGGAATATTTCCTTGATGCTCAGTTCCCGGCATTTGTCTTTGGTCCATCCCAAACCAACTGCAGGTTCTGGTGCTCTCTTAGCACCAAATCCACATGTACCCAGCCACTGTGTACGTTCTGGGGCATGTGACAGTGAGAGCATTATGCTGATGGATGCAGACTCCGTGCTCATTTTCATATGCTGGTGGGATGGTCCCTTCTCTTAATTAACTAAACCTCTTCCTTGGCTTTAGAACCATTTTCACAACATGACTCTTAGAACTGTGGGAATCCCCCAGCACTGGGAGTGGTGCAGGATTGAAACAGAGACTGCTGTATATGTACCAACCCCTGCCTGTTTGGAGGTTCAAGTTCAGGTAGTTAAGTCGTGTGAGGACTAGCTGTAGCTAGTTCCTTGCATCCTCATAATAGCATGTTTCTTACAGGGACTAGCTTTTATCTTTGTATTTTTGGAAATGACTTAAGCTGAGGTTAAAACAAGCTGTTCTCCCATGAAACTGTTGCATTGTACTAAAATAGAGTATTGCACCTTCAGGGGTGTGTGGCATTTCACAATACATGCCTCCATTGTGTGTTAAGTGATAAAGCACTGTAATAAAATATGCCCAGACTATTCTTACCTATTTTATACCCTGTGACATTTTTCTATTTGCATCAAGCATTAAGGTCTACTAAAAAAAAGCTGGATGGGGTAGGTCAGAGGATGGGATTGTGGGGATGGGATTTTCTCCTGGAAGGAGCATGGCTGAGAAGGATGTCGTTGAAAGATAAACCTTGTATAAAGACAGTCATTATTTTAGAAGCCTTCCTTTGGCTTTCCAGGAAGAATGGTTACATGAGCTTTTGCTGTGGAATATTCATAGGTTAAGATCTGTAAGAGACTTGTGTTTCTAGAGGCCCAAGTTCAGATACAGTCATTTCACAAGGGAAAACCAGTCAGTGCTGTGGACTGGGTTGCTAGTGAGTAATGGTCCATGTCACAACAGGATCAGGTTGTTCCCGTTAATTGATCTTTGTTCCGAAGGGTTCCAGGGACATGTTTGAAGCAGGAGCATGTTCTGGAAGGTGAAGATGTGGAGCTAAGGAGAGCTTATTTGAGAAGCAGCTGTGCTGTCTGTGACTCAGGAAGCTGCGAGTCGACATGACTGATTTTCTTGAAAGCTGAAGTGCATTCAGCAGTTAAAATGACATTATTTCAGGTCTTTGCCATTTGTAAAAGACGCTTGTGCTTCTCCTCTTTCAGCTCTTTTTTTCCTGTGCTTTGCCCCACTCCCTTGTCTAGCCTGCATTAACTATAATAAATTACCTCCAATGGGCTTTTCTTTAAGATAAACTCATTATTGTCTAAGATAAACTCGTTCACGTAGTCTGCTCATGGCTTTTCTAGCCCCCCTCTTGAGGGTGTCAAAAGCTGAATCTTATTCTGACACTTCAGCTGAGCAATAACAGTATTCTAATGAGTGTTACAGTTGTGGGGCTTGCAGCCTGAACCAGACATTGAGCCAGCGCCTGCAGTCACCGGGTGTTTGGATATCCCTTGAGCGTGTTCATTGTGGATCTTGAATAATGAAACATTATGATGCCTCTTAGTGCTTCAGTGTGCTTCAACTCTAATGTCTTAACCCAGGTTGGTCAAGGCTCAAAAGCAGCGTGGGATGGATCCTGGCCCTGTTGAGATACATGTCTCCAGTGCTGTTTTGTCCCACCTACATTAGATGTTTGACCATGAGTCCAAGCACTCCTGAGCTGCAGGTGGGCAGAGGAAGGACACTCCTTTGGTTGATATATAACCTCCACACAACTCTTCCCCTGCCGTCCGAAGACAGTCCTAAGGAAACACAAGTTCAGGGCTAAAGAACATTGATAGAATAAATGGAGTATGAGGACTTGTTGAGCAGAAACAAGAGAAGAAAAAGGAAATGTCATCACATTGCTGTACACATCCATGGATGCTGTGTCTTCAGTGTGTCCTCCATCTCTAAAGGGTGTAATAAGACTGGAAAAGGTACAGAGATGGGCTGTGAAGGTGATGATCAGAGAGAGAGAAAAAACCTTCAGTGTAGGGAATGGGTGAGCAAAGTAGAGCTCTCTGGAAGAGGGACGGTTAAACAGGAGTGTGATAAACATTGGTAGAGCCATGAGTAAGGTAGATGGAGAGGGAGCGTTCAAGCTCTTCTTCATACCAGACCTACAGGAGTCTGATGAAGTGTGGAGGCTCAAAACAGGCAGAAGAAGGTGTTTCTTCCTGTGAGCAGGCAGCGAGCTGTGGAAATCATCACCTCTGGGTGGGTGTGAGAAGCGCATGTGGGTTTGGAAATCTGCTGGAAGTGTTTGTGGAAGAGACACGGATCAGGGCTGTGAAAGAGCATGACTCAGGAGGTCCCTAGTCGCAACTTGTGCAGGTGCCTCATTAGTCTGGGTAGACTCATTACGCACTGAGCTTGTTTTGATCTCCCTTAGACCTTCAGTGCAGGCTGTTGGCAGAGCACCCAGCGAGGCGGATGCTCCGACTGGGTCAGTGCTGCCTTATGTCCTTGTGGGGAAAGGGCAGAGACATGCCTGGAAGCATCTGGCAGGTCTAAGCCCTCATGCTCTTCCTGAACCACACTGCCTGGGAGGACAGGACTGCTTCCCAAAGGGATCGTGGCTTGAGGAGAAGGAAGCTCTTCAGAAGGTTGACTTAGATTGAATTAGATTTTCATTGGTTGCAAACTTTTATAGGATGTGGGGAATTTCAAAGGAGCTGTTGCCCCTCCTTCTCTGCAAGTAAATAATGGTTTTCTTTGCCCCATTCCCCAAAATTGGTTTTAAGTTACTGAAATAAGAGGCTTCGTGCTGCTGTTGATGAAAACAGGGGGATCCCTCTTGCTATTATCCGTCATTTCAGATTCTTCCTTGTTTTTTCAACTCATTCAAATGGTATTTCTTTTCCGTAGTCTCAATGTCTCTCTGCAGCCTGATTCCCTTCTTGCAGGGGTCAAAATTGTGAGAAACCTTATTAAAATCAAAGTATTTAAATGAGGAGAGGTGCAGGGAGAAGCGAGAGCCTTTGCTGGAAGCAGCACACGCTGTTCCATTGCTCTGGGGCTCTGGAGGAACATGGTTCATCTAGTGGTGGGCACAATAAAGATGCAAATTTTATACCTTTGTCTGCTGTTAACATCAAAAAAGATACGGCGTTTGTAGGAGGACATTGACTTTGCTACAGCGTGAGCTCCTTTGTCTTTGTTCCTGCTATTCCAGTCCTCACAGGCACAACTACAAGTGACCCCTGCTTTGTCTGTCTGGTACCGAAGGGTGTCTGTGGTATTCCCTACCCCTTCCAGGAAAAGAGGTGGCTTTGGCACATGGCATCTGCGTAATGATAAATTGCCTACAATGGGCTTTTTCACTTCCATTAAAAAATAACCCTTTTCCTTCATTCTTTAATGCAAAAGAATGAAATAAATAAAAGCCTCAGACCAAATCCAGTATCTGACAAACTGCCTCTACCTGCACTTCCCCAATTAGCTAATGATAACCCAAATTTGCACACACACGCACACAGGCTTTTTTTAAAGCAGACTGTTGCTACTGCCTTTCTGTACAAGGTTTTTAGTCACTGTACATCTTGTGTCTTTAAATAATGTATTAGGAACATTTTCGAGTCTGTAAGTGCTTTTTTAATGAGTGTGAAGATTTTAATGGGACTAGATTGCTTTTCATGACATTTCAGAGTGACTTAATTGTAACAATGTTGAGAGGCTGTATTTTAAAGTTTGCTAAGTATGTCTGGTGCGGATTGTAGTCAAATGCTTTAAAGACAGAATGGCTGATGAGATCAGATATAGCTCCTCTTGTGTTTTTTTTGAAGTCAGCTTTGTTAAAGAGGAGAGTTTGCGAAGTTGAGCCTGAGCGCAGAAGGAAATTAAGGTTTTTAAGGTCTAAACTAGTGGTGGGTCATTTGCTCTGTTTAAAACTATTCTCGGTAATTTCCAAAGATGATTCCTTCAGAATCATAGAATCCCAGACTGATTTGTGTTGGAAGGGACCCTAAAGCTCATCCAGCTCCAACCCCCGGCCATGGGCAGAGACACCTTCCACTAGAGCAGGTTGCTCCAAGCCCCTGTGTCCAAGCTGGCCTTGAACACTGCCAGGGATGGGGCAGCCACAGCTTCTCTGGGCTAAATGAAGTGCTGTGCTTGGTGCTTCTGTAGTCAGTGATGGGGCTGAGCAGGGTTACTTGTTTTTAAGCAGCAGCTGGGTTTGATACAGGAGTTGCATTCAGCTTTTGGTTCATTTAGGCAACTTTGTATAAGTTACAGACTGCTTCGGGATGGCTTTTAATTTGTGGCCAAAGGGCAGGTTAAGGAATTGGCATTAGTCTCCATCAAAAGGTGGGCTCTCAGGATCAAAATCCTGAGCTTCTACCCCTTCCAGGTCCCTCCTGTCCAAGCCCAGGCAGCTCTCTGGAGGAGGGAGAGAGCTGAAAGGAATCAAGGCATAACCTACAGCAGCTTGTACAGCCTTTATTATACAAACACCCTTTGCACAGGAAGGGAGAAAGAAGAGGAAAAGAAAAAGCACTATAAAAACACCAAGGCAAGAAAGATTAGACTGTGGCAGTGTGAAAGAGCATGAAGCTATTTGCATTTCTTCAGCCTTTTCTTTCCAAACACTTAACTGTATTCACCGAGCACAAATGAAATAACTGAGAGCTCTCCTATGGGCCAGGGCAGACCTGGGGCTGTTTAGTGACTTGCTCAAGGTCACCTGCAGCATCTGTGGCAGAGCCAGACTTGCATCTGCACAACGTGATTCTGTGGATTTAATAAGGCAATGGGGCCTCTTGTTTCTGGCAGGGCTTCTAGAAGTGACAAAACACAACCAACCTACATCCAAAGTAACTTCCTGAATGCAGATATCATTCTCATTTAAAAACATATGCAGTGTTTAAGCATTTTGAGGGAATTTGAGAGTTAAACCTGTCTTTTCCCGTGAATGCTACAGGGAAAAGAGTTGGAATGAGTCAGTCAATTTGCATGTGAAGTTATTAGTGTGTACCAGTGATAGATTTCACTTGATGTGCTCAGCGTTTGTTACCATCTCCTGTGCCTTGGCACAGGATTGGGAACATTTGGTGTTTGGCAATGTGCACCAAGACGGAAATTGGTGATCGTTGCACCTGAACATAAAGCCAATGAAATCAATGAAGCTCCTCTGCATCACAGTGCTGAGCAGCTGCCGCTTTGCATCTATCTTGACTTTGTTTTGGTGTCTCCTGAAATGCTGGTTCTGTAACCTCCATGAGCTGTTTGCAACCACAAGTATATAGGAGCCAGCCCCTAAAACAAAAATCTACCATGTGCTGTGCCTGTGGTGTATGTTGATTTTACACAAGCCTGGTGGCATGGGTGATCATATTTGTTCTGTAGCACAAGCAGGCCAAAAGGGCCAGGCTGCTGACAGTGGGATTTCTATAGGGGCAGGGTTGAAGGCTTTTGGAGGATCATCGTGTTTCTGAGTTGTTAGTTGTGACAACTGGGCCTTTTAGCCTTGATTCTAAAAAAAATAGTTTCCTCTGTAAAATAATGGGGAAAATACTCATTTAAGAAAAAAGTTGCCTGAAAAGGTGCTCAGGGAATGAGGAATCCTTCGCTTGCAGCCTGATAAGTTAGGATCAGCTGAAATGGTTCATGTTTCATGGGGTGCCCCTACCTTTCAAATTCTGGTCTGTTAAGAGGGCTGAATTACAGGGTTGGACAAATCCTGCCCAGAGGCTGCTACAGCTTTCATCTTTGCTCCTTTCCTCTGATGAATATTGCAGAGGAAGAGATGCCTAAACTAGTCCTCAAAAATAAACATAAGGGAGGGCTGGATGGATTTGCAGCATTGCTGAGCCAGCCCAATGCAGATTAAAGTCAGTTGGTGCTAGAGCTGCTCCTTGTGTGCTTAAAATGACGTGGATGGACACTGGGTGCACCTCGAACAGCCAAAATGACCTGCAAGCAGATTGACCTCAAGGGTTGGCAGGACTTCCTTCAGTGCTGTCTCTTAATTCCTAAGGATCTGTGTTTGTAAGGATGGAGGTGGCAAATGAGAGATATGTGCCAAAGCCACAGATGGATGCTCCAGATGTTGCTGCATCCCCTCTCACTTGCACGTGCTTTCTTTGCTTGGTGGAACCTGTGCGTGCATAGTTGACAGTCAGTTGATGCATGCAGGTTTTTTGGGGGGGTGTTAGACACCTCTACTTCTCTGTCAGCCAGAGATGCTCACCAGCCTGTGAGGTGGCCTTTGGTTTTGTCTCCAGGCTGGGGTTTAAAGAATGTGTGTTGAAGATCTCTGTTTAACCTGTGGAGAAAGGAAATGTTTTTGTTAGCGGCTAAAAGCCCCTGAGGAGATGGTAACTCCTGCACTTGCTCATCCCTCACTGGGGTTTTGCTGACTTCCAGAGAGTAAGTGCTCATCAGTGCGATTTATAGCATCGCCTTTGCTTCTCAAATGAGATGTCTGTAGAGAGGCCCCCTCCATCTCCCTGCCCAGCCACGCTCTCCCTTTACATGCTGGCCTGTGGCTGCCTCGGGTTATGTGTGTTTGCATGGCAAGAGTGCTGGGATAAGAATGGTTTTATTTCCTTTTGATCCTTAGCACTGCTGATGTGCTCAGCACCTGGCACCCAGGGGCACTGAGGGCTCCTCCTGAGAAAGGATGACAAATAATGACAGGATACCATGGTTTATGAGGTAAAATAAAGGAAAGTGGGGACATGGAGCATCCCTTCAGCAGCACTTAGGGGAATGCTCCCTACCATGCAGGATTATAGACTATAACCAGCTGTAAACCTAGGCTTTAATAATTAGTGGCTCTTAGAGTTGAAGATTAGCCTTAAATGTGTCTGCCTGTTTGTACATGATGGAACTTGGATGAAAGTTGTCTGTTGAGATGTAATATGAAAATGACAGAAACATCCAGTGACAGAATACACCTAGGCAGTCTTGATTAGATTAAATCAAATGGTTGCAGCATCTGGAGCCTTTAGCATGTACAGGGCATCCTAATGGCCCTGAAAGCTTCCCCAAATCCTATTAGATAGGTTAATCTTGTTGGAGAATACATTCCAGGTCTACATAAACTGCATTGCTGTAATACTTTCTGTGGTTGCCTAATCCTTTAAGGTGAACTGTCATGGACGAGCTCTGCGGAGTGCATCGTAATGCAGTGCCCCAGAAAGTTCAGTAAAAAAATGCAATTAAAATAATAAAGGAACAACAGAAACCACAGAAGCCCCAATTCAAAACCTCCCCCCTCTCAGGGAAAATAGTAATTTTATTTTTTGCCATGCCCTGCAATACATAGGATGCCCCTTCAGATACTGTTGTAGCCTTCAAACTATTGCTGCTTTGAGCTCTGGAGTCAGTCACGGGTGGCTATAAAGCTGCTGCCCCTTTGTGCTGTAGCCCTTTGCCATGCAGAGCAGTGAGATGTGGCATCCAGCGTCTCTGACCAGGAATGAGGATAAGCTGTGACCTAAGGAGCTCCAGAAGGATTTGTTCAGCCAGGACAAGTGCTGCCATGGGACTGTCCATGTGTCTGGGCTGGTGGAGCACGGGCCTGCTGTTCTCACCCTACTTTGAGCATGGGTTTAGTTTCTTACGTAGCTGACCAAACTCTTGCAAGTAGCTCGGGAGCTGGCAGGGTAAAGTGGAGCTGCAGGTCAGGGTGATAGCTGCATTGCAAATGAATAAAAATCAGAGGTATTTTTCCTCACTTTATCGTGGTGTATTTTGTTTGTGCCACTTGGGAAGAATTGCTTCATTCGTTCCCATGGGTCTTCCATGTGCCCTGTACAGCTGAATCCTTATGGCTCTGGAGCAGTGCTTGGAGAGATGTGAGATCCTGCTTGTGGCTGGCGATGCTCTAGGGAACTGGGGTTGGAGAAAGGCTGAAGTGATGGAGGCTCGGGTTAGACTTGAAGGTCTGAAGCCACCCTTCCAGCTTTCCTCAGGGATCAATGTGTGCAGCCTGCCCCAGGACATGGTCACCCACCACTGGCTCTTTCCAGGGAGCATGTGGCCCCGTGGTGCAGAGATGGAGCAGAGCCCTCTTTGAACCAGCTCCTTGACTCCTAGCAGCATCCAGCCCTGTCTGAAATCACTTCTGAGCACGTAGCACTGTAATTCTGCTCTTGGTGCTCTGCTCTGCAGGAGCAAGGGGGTAAATTACTGCAGTGGAGCTGCTCGCCTCTGATGTACTTCATCTCCTCCTCCCCATTCTTGTTCCTGGCTCTATCACCTGGCTCTTTAACACAGCAGTCTGCTGTGGTGTGACAGACGAGGTGGCAGCCGTCCCAGCCTCCGCTTCCTCCACGTCCATCCCCGTTGTGCACGTGGGGTCTGTTTTCCTCCAGAGTAACGCGCTGGTCCTCATGCTCCTGCACTGCTGGGGGCTTTTGGGTGAATGACGTGGCTCTGCTGCAGCATTATTTCAAGAGATGTACCCCAGTTACTGCTACACCATCACCATCTCTCACACTTCTCCGGCCCATGGAAGTAGCAAGCCAGTTCCCATGCCCTGCTGTAGGAAAGGGGCTGTGTCATGGCAATATAAGGGGTTAAAGCCTCCACTGTGGTCAACTATTCTGCATGGATGTCTCCTGTGACTTCTAAAGAAACAAAGAGTATTCCAGGGAGGCCTTATTGTGGTCTTATTCAATACTTAAAATGGGCTTATAAGAAAGATGGAGACAACTTTTTAGTAGAGCCTGCAGTGATGGGACATGAGGGGGAATGGTTTTAAATTGATGGACGGGACACTGAGATGGCCTCTTAGGCAGAAGCTCTTCCCTATGAGGGTGCTGAGGCGCTGGCACAGGGTGCCCAGAGAAGCTGTGGCTGCCCCATCCCTGGCAGTGTTCAAGGCCAGGTTGGACACAGGGGCTTGGAGCAACCTGCTCTAGTGGAAGGTGTCCCTGCCCGTAGCAGGGGTTGGAACTGGATGAGCTTTAAGGTCCCTTCCAACACAAACCAGTCTGGGATTCTATATTGTGCTGCTCTGTCCCTGCAAAAAAGTGCCCAGGCGAGGTTAAAAGGAGATGCTCTCAGCTGCATTGATGTGCCTTATGTCAGAGTGTGTCCAAACACGTGGCTGGGAGGCACCATTCTGTCTTCCATTCCATATCTGACTCCACACGCAAGCAGCACCATACTAAATGTACATATGTGTATTGCAAGTGTAGCTACAACCTGGTTGGCTGCATTTAAATAACAATTAGAGTTGCTTGTTGACCATTTGGCTCTTGGCAATCTCCTAATGAGTAACTGGAAACCAGGAGAGACAATGAGCAAATACCTTATTTTTTATAACTACCCTGCTTTATGACTATCTGCAAAACCATAACCTGCTGCTTGTACAACAAAGCAAACACTTAAGTATTTCGACAGATGTTTTGTATAAAAAAAAGCCAAGCCTGTGTATTATTTTGCTGTTTCTTGCAATGGGCAAGTGTCTGTTGTTCTTTCACATCTCCCACTGATTTGGGGGAAGTTGCAGAGCCACAGCGGGTGCTTGCCAGCTACTGGGGTTTGAGAAGTGAGCGATTGATACCAAGCCAAAGGAAAACAGGCCAATTCCTTTTCAAGGAGACATGGAATTGCTTAAAAGTAGTGTGTTTTGGGTCAGTATCTCCAGGGACTAGAGAAAGAAATTCCTGTTCATGTGAAAATGAAAGAAATTGCAGTATGAGTTACCTGGAGACAGTGCATGGAAGATGCAGCAGTATTGTCATCTCTGCAGAGTAAACAAGTAGGTGCATCATGTGGCTGGGAGCATCCTGGCATTTGTGCTTTTGATCCTTACTGATGTGCTCAGCACCTGGTGCCCAGGGGCTCTGAGGGCTCCTCCTGAGAAAGGGTGACAAATAATGACAGGATACCATGGTTTATGAGGTAAAATAAAGGAAAGTGGGGACATGGAGCATCCCTTCAGCAGCACTTAGGGGAATGCTCCCTACCATGCAGGATTATAGACTATAACCACCTATAAACCCAGGCTTTTAATAGTTTGCTTGCTTGCTGAAGCACTTTCCTTTCTTGGTCACTGTTCATTTTAGGTGGGTTTAAAAACCCCTTTGGGAGTGGTATCTTGGGTATATTCATTGATTTTAAGCGTGAAGTCTTAATTGCTCGTTTGTTGGGACAACAACTGCTCCACAGAGATGGGGTTCATCATTTGCACTTGGGTGTGCAAAGAACAGGAGCATGAGTCTGAGCTGGTCACCCAGGGCTGCTCCTGTAGCTGGAGTAAGAAATAGGCACCTCTGGAGTGGTTTGGCTGAGTTTCCAGCCGTTTCTCTCCATTGAGTGTAGAGCCTCTGTTAATTCCAGTTCCTTGTAAATGAAGCCAAATGCAAACAGAAAAGCAGATTTCTACTTTAATTAATATTGGAGCAGGTTTTCTCTCATGCATTTGTCATTTCTTCTCTCACCACTCCCTTGAAATAATTTATTTTCTCTGCTTAAAGCATTCCTATATTGTTATTGCTCTCACAGTGGTGTGCACTGCACTTGCTAAATCAAATTTATAATGCTGGAATTAATTTAGTAGGTTTCTTCCATTTTCTCTCCATGTACACTTAAAAAAGAGAAGTTCTTTAAATTAACCTAATGTAACTGGATTTGTTTTCCCTTTATTAGCTTTGGAGGGGGTTCTCTTGGGGACCTCAGTGTCATTATATTATCTGAGGAGCAGATCTGCTTCAGTCTGCTGGGAATTTTTAACAAGAGCAATGTTTTCCCATTTCGGAGTGAGTAAATACTTTACTGAAATCCAGGGGGCTGATGCTCTGCTGCATTACGAGTAAACATGGAGTGGAAAAACAGCTGGCAGAGTGGCAAGGAGACGGAAGATACAAATTGCTGTTGTTCCTACAGGTCTGCAGAAGGGCTTGCACTCGGGTGTAATTTGTGAGTGATTTTATCTGTACAGAAGATTTTAGCTCTCGGCCAGCTCTTGGGTTTGGTATTTAGTTTAAGCTGCATGTCTGAGCTTCACCCTGCACCACTTACTGATGGTGTAGGAGCTCTGATGACCTCAGCATTGTACAGTGCCTGGGAATAGGCGTTCTCTGCCTCCTGAAGCCTTTGGCTGTAGCCCTCGCACCCTCAGCAAGCTCTGTGGAGCTGGGACCTGGCAGGGACTCCTTAGAAGGTGGTGGGAGCAGGTTGATGGATGCCATGTCAGCAGTGTTAAACTGGACATGCAGCAGGTGAGGCTGACTCATGGTGGAGTGTCCTTGCCTTTAGGGACGGGCCCTGCTGTTTGCTTGTGCTGTGCAAGGAAAACATCCAAATACCAGCCTTGTCACAAAACTAATTTTCAACTATTTAATTATCCAGAACCTTTTTGGTGCGGATAAATATTTCTGACCCTGGTCGGCACATTATTGCTTTGACCTCTCACCCCTGGCAAACCTCCTTTTGAATCCTCCCAGGCTGGATGGCTTGAAAACTATTATCAGTGACAAGTAAAAGACTGCAGAGAAATAAACAACAGAGACCTATGAGCTTGCCCTTGTAAACTACGGTCAGGCATCACCCGAAAAGCACCCAGAATACAGACAGATCAATGCTCTGCACAGTCCTCAGCAGACACACTCGCAAAGGGCTTTCACAAGCTATAATGCATGTTTTTATAATGTCTTAGCACTGCATTTTTTTAATGTACTTCCTTTGTTTGTTAAGGTGCCTTTCAAGCTGAGGCAGTGCTGGCTTTCCATAAAGATTCTCTGGTGCTTCCATCATATACGTTGAAAATGGTGTGTGCTGAAGCGGTTCTGTCAATAGTATATTTTTATGTATTATTCAGCTCCTGTTGTTTGTGTTCACCAAGGAAGTTTGCATGCAATCTGCTGGATTAGTTCCTTAAAAGCTCAGATGCTGAGTTTCACTTTTCATCTAACTCTTACCCATGTACAGGAATGAGCTGTCGGGAGCAATGGTATTCTTTTGTTACGAGCTGTGCAAGTCCTGGATGTCCAAATAAGAATGTGAAAGGCAGAAAAAGCAAGAATGTACCTTTTTTTTTTTTTTAATTTTAAAAAGAATTTGTACGTCCTTGAAGTAGTTTTTGTTCAGTTATGTTGGTGTCAAAGCAAAGTACTCCATGTTGTGCACTGGGGTAGCTGAAATTTGAATAAGCTCCTGGTTTTTATCAGTCATCGCTTAGGAATCGAGATGAGCCATGAGGCCTTCCATATGGGATCTTGTGTTTCACTGAATTAGAGCGACTGAAGGCACTGGGGCAAGAGGATTATGGTTTGAATGAACACCCAGAACTAATCTGCTTCCATGATTCGCTGGGTGCATTTGGGAGGAAAGCTAATCCAGAGGGAAGCGTTAGGCTTTTCCTTCAACCTTTTCTCCCCATGTATGCTGGAGATCACGTTGTCCTGAATGACCCTACTTCCCTCCTGTACTGCTGTGATCCTGCAAACAAACATGTCCTGGGTACTGCCACATTGCATTGAGGGTGTTCCTAATGCCGTTGTCATGAAGGTCCTGGTGAAACGTCACGCTGGCTTTGCCTGTTTCTCACTGCTGCTTAATGAAACCTCGAGAGAAGAGTAAAATTAAGTTTACAGAGTTCATCTCTAAAAGGCATTTTTACTTTTGGGGCAGTACACTGCTTTTCTGGTTGTTGGGGGTAAAATCCTAGCAGTGCATTTGCTGATATAACAAAGGGTAAGAGCTTTAAGCTCAAAGAGGAGAGATTTAGATTAGCCATAAGGCAGAAGTTTTCTTCCCTGTGAGGGTGCTGAGGCGCTGGCACAGGGTGCCCAGAGAAGCTGTGGCTGCCCCATCCCTGGCAGTGTTCAAGGCCAGGTTGGACACAGGGGTTTGGAGCAACCTGCTCTAGTGGAAGGTGTCCCTGCCCGTGGCAGGGGGTTGGGACTGGATGAGCTTTAAGGTCCCTTCCAACACAAACCACTCTGGGATTCTATGAAATCATTTTGACCATGTCAACCTTTATTATTTTAGTTTCTCACTCGTTTTACATTAGGGATTGATGTAATGGTTTTCTGGTGAAGAGGGATGTCTAATAGGCAGGAGCAGTTGGGGGACTTAGTTTCAGTTTCTGTTCTGGCAGGGGTCTGGGTCCTGTGCAGTCACGTAAAGAACAGCTGAATCTGGACTAAGTCCTTGCTCCTGAGGTTCCTCATGGCAAAGTAGCTCTGAAGATCTTCAGCCAAAGCATAATAAAGACAGCATGTGGTGTTGGGAGGGGAATTCAGACCCAGAAATCTGATCCCTTGCTTTCTCTGCACTGCTCTGTAAAATGAATAACCCTTCCCTGCTTCACTCATAGGTGGTGAGGAAAGATGCATTAAAGATTTAGGTGCTCAGGGAGTCTGCTAATAGGTAAAATACCCGGAATCAGAAATCTGCTCTGAGGGCTTAATGTTGACCTGTTGGAAATCTGACTGGTGGATCCTGGAGCCCAGAGTGGGAGTTCTGCTTTCTTTTAGACAGGCTTTACTTTAGCTCCTGTGTTAATACAGATGCATGTCCACATGGGCTTGGCCAGCATCCAGAGGCCTGAGACAGACAGAGCCCAGTGCAAGGGTTAGTTCAGAGACAGCGTTTCCTTCCCTTTGTTTTAGAATTCTTCAGAATCCTGCTTTGGGGCATTAACCTCGAGCCAGGCTGAGCAAGCCTTCCTTTTCCTTCTCTACATTCCCCTCTCCATCCGTTTGACTCTTTTACCTGCTTTGCTTATATTCCTGGTGAGCTTTCCAAGAGCTGCCATTAGTCATGTTCAGAAGAGTCACGGGGCTGTTCCATTCCTGGCAGTGATACATGACATCGCTGTAGGTTCTCTGTTTATTTAAAAACCTGCTGCAGCAACCTACAGCTTTCCCCCCTCGCACCTTCCCAAACTAAAAGCACGAGGCCATTCATTACTTTCAATAAATAAGCAGTCATTTTGCTAATCCATCTTGAAAAGTGTCATCACCCTCAGGTGGAGTGCTTTTCTGTTACTCTTATTTGGTTCTTTCTCATGGCTTGCTTTGGCAGAGCTGCGTCTCTCGGCCGTGTTGTCTGGCCACTGCACGGGATACAGGAGGTTGGTTGGCTCATTGGGTGCTCTTGGCATGGGCAGCAGTGCTCCCTGGCTGTTTTGGGGTCCTCTCCTAGGGCCAGGTCTCTGTGCTCATCTATAGAATGGGCAAGTTTCTGTCCCCTTTCTCTGCCTCCTGTGATGGCAGAATCCTGCTTTTTACCCTACCCATCAGGTTGCTCCATCAGCAGTCAGATCCAGGTTTCTGTTGTAGCAGCAGTTGCACAAGACAGGGAGGAAACAATAGCATGGAGGCTTTGCTTAAATACTTGCCTAGGCCAGCTTGTGGCAGGTACTGCTGTGCTGGTGCTGGACTCGGATTAGGAGGGCTTGATTTCTGGGCCATTGATGTTAATGTCATGAAGACAAATCCATCATTTACACTGGAGTGAATTAGTATTTGTACTTCTGCCTTTGGAATTACATGAGATAAAGATCGAGGGGTTTGCCTATGGTGTAACTTTACGTGGGAAACCAGAGGATGAATTTTCAGGAATGCTTGTTCTGAGCTGAAGTTTGCACTTGGTGAATTATGCCCTTAGTTTCAAAGAAGAGCAAAATAAAATCACAGCCATGAAAATCCTCTCTGTGCCTTAAAGAAAGTAAATATATATGGATGTATGTACATACACTATTGTTTTAAAAATAATAAACCCATAAAAAGCAGTTATTTATGCTGCAGGTAACTCTCATTTGGCAGTGTCTGGATTTTGTTTGCCTTGCACTGTAAGAAGCCCCCAGCCATGATGTAGTATGAGCTTGCAGTAGGAGCTCCCCCGCTCTGCTTGTGTCAGGCTGCTCAGAAAAGGTTTTGGACTACTCAAGGATGATGTGAAACACACTTAAAGCTACAGGTTGGGAAGCTTTGGGAGATGAGCAGGAAGATTGAAGATGATCTTTGAATGAAACAAGAATAAGGTAGGGCCAGGTGGGACGAGCACAAGGATGTGAAGGCAAATTGGATCCAAACTGGCGTCATGGAGCAGGGGAGGGAGCCGTGTTCTGGGCTGAGACAGACCTTTGGAGATGCTCTCATTAGCTTAGAGCTGATTGCAGACTGGCAGTGTTCTTGTTTGCATTCTGCTGAGGTAAAAGGGGAATGCATTTATGCATTTGTTTTAAATTAGTTTGCCTTTTTGGAGCTTGAGAGCCCTGAGCCTGTTCTTTTGCTGGGAGATGGCATTATCAAGTACATGTGTGCTGAGCATATGTGAGAGGGGAATTGAATTGCTCGGAGAGGAGTTTGTGAGCTCTAGGTACCAGCAAAGAGATGAGAGAAGACAGACGTTTTGGGACTGTTTCTGCTAATTTTATGTGAAAGAGTAAAATGCATCAAGTTAGACTAGGAGGGAGGATGTGGTACATGAGGTGATGCCTCTTTGCACAGTGAAGAGCAGCCTGTAAAAGCAGGAGCAGAAATAGGAACAGATGGTGTGATTTCGGCTGGGGGGAGGTAGTTGCTGGTTCTTCAGGTTTGTTTTTAAGAGGCAGCTAGGAAAGGCAAGACCTATAATGGAGACACAAGGAAGAAGGAACAACCTTGCCAACAAAACATTGTGCTCATTGCAACATTTCCATTGTCTTCTTCAGCAACAACCCCAAAAGGTCGTATTGCAAGATGTCTCTCCCTTCTCTTTGCACCATTCCTGCCTCTTCTGCGAGCGCATCTCTTTGCAGAGGTGAAGCTTCTCCATCCCTTGCTGTGGCTGGAGCTGGCTGACCACACTGCTGTGTACCTGGTCCAAGGCAGTGGGTGCAGAGGGTACGAGATAGGGCTTTTAAACAGCTACAGCATGTTATACGTACACTGTTGTCACTGGCAGACATTGCCCGTCCTCACCTGCAGTTGTTTTGTTTTCCCACTGAAGTCCTTAATCCCTGTAGCTGTGTTTACCGTCAACTGTTCAGAGACCCTCCAACAGAGGGAGACAGCCACAGGCCTTAAAGGTGCCACTCCAAGCATAAGAAACTGGAAAACAGCAAAGGGGTGTAAACACGTACATGTGGCTGTGCTTAAACCCCATCTGCTAGCCCCATCAGGTGGGTACGTCTTAGCAGTGCTGGTATGGAGATGTTTCCCCCGTGGCTTTTTGGTCTTGTGGATGGATGCTGGTGCCATCAAGCAAGGGTAGATGGAGCCTTGAGCAATGTGGTCTAGTGGAAGGTGTCTCTGCCCATGGCAAGGGGTTGGGACTGGATGAGCTTTAAGGTCCCTTCTAACCCAAACCATTCTATGATGCTTGAGTTGCGTCTGGTGTGGACTTGCACTTTGCAGCTCTGGGTTGCATGTTCTCTCAAGTCACACATGCTGAAGCAGTAGCAAATTGAGGCTGTTGCCATTATTGCTGAAGTGAGATGCTGCTGCCAAAAAACCCCAACCAACACAACCAGATGCAGGATGCACGTGGGCTGGAGCAGGGAGGATTTGCTGAGGAGTATCGTGGGTTTTGTGTTTATATTTCCAGGCTAGCGATGTGCTCCTGTATTTGTTACAGCTGTCCCTGTAGCTCTGATCTTTTTGTCTGTATTTAAAGATCTACCTCTTCTCCGTTTAACAACAGAAGGTTTTAGGTTTAAATGGCACAATAGTGTATGTAATTTATATATACCAAAAAGAGAAATTGCTGCTTCTGGAGACACCAAATGCAAGTATTGCTTTGTTGGCTGAATTAACTTTCGTGCTATGTCAAGCGTGGAAGCTATTGTTAGAGATATGATTTTAGTATATAGCAGTACTAAATATTTTATCTTGTTGGCAAGCAGTGGTGTTGCAGAAGGCTTAAACTTCAAAGTGAGCTTTGCAAAAAAAATGCCTTTAAAATAAAATAATAATAAAAAGAAAAAGGTGTGGAGGGAGATGTAAGAGTGACTTGATTGTAAGAGTGACTTGATTCCTGCTTGAATGATTTCGCAGAAGGATTGTTATCCACTGAGACACAAGGCTTCTATTTGACCTCCCGCTGACTTCCCTAAACAGTGTTTGTAGGATGTTTAAACACTTAAAGGAAAAAACTAAAAGCAGCTCTGCCAGAGTGTCTCGGTGCAGAAGAGCCACATCTGTATTTTTCTAAGTGACACACAGAGAAGGTATTTAGCACTCACAAAGAGCTTGTTGGTGAGCTCTCAGTTCTAGGGCCGTAGAGTCAATCTGGGCTCTCTATTTAATGTCATTTTTGGTGCTGGATCTCACTTTTCTGCACAGAATCAGTGCATTGCTCTGGTGTTAGCATCAGCACCAGGGCATCTCACCCCATGTGCCGTGCAGGATGTGGACAGAACGTGCTGCATTGCTGCGATGTGATACTTTCATCTTCTGGGGCTTTTTTGGTACCTCTTCGAGCATCGCTGCAAGCAGGAGTCCCAGCTCTGCCTCCTGCGATGGCATGAGCACAGGCTCTAGCAGCAGGCTCATGATTTGTAAGCTATTTTGGGATGCTTCTGGCAGAAAAATGCAATATCATCCTTGAAAAGTCTGCTGCGGGATAAAGTATGACTCAGATCTGAGCCAGCAAACAGCACAGAGATTTCCCAAGTGCGGGGATCTGCAGTGGAGTGTAGGCAAAGGGGGGTTCAGCCTCCCCTCGTCTGGTGGGGGGGGGGGTTTAACCAGGCTGACACCTTCATGGACTCTGAGCCCTGCTAAGGGCAGCGTGGTGCTGTCCCCCCCAGGTGCCGCAGGTTCACTGGCCTGTCAGAGGACTTCTTTTCAAGCACAAGTTTCCAAATTTTGCTCAGTAACAGTGAGCAAATTCATTTTATGGCAGCTGTTCATCTGCCTGAAGCTATTCCTGTTTGTCTCCTTGTCTTTTCCATGCACTCCCTGCGCTCCTGATTCCTTTTGGGCTAAGGTTGTATCTTGTACCATGGAGGTGTCCAAGTCTTGCTGTCTTCAGGCCATTCGTGACTCAACACTGCAGGACAGGGAAGACAGGGTGCAGGATGAGCTTGGAGTGCAGGCTGCTACCCTTAGTGTGTAGGTGTGCACCCAGATTTCCTTCCTGCAGTGGGAAGAGCACCCTTCCTGTGGGAAGCAGCAGGAGACATCTCATCAGGACAGGAGGAACGTGACTGAAATTGTAGATCAAGGTGAGCCCAAGGGTGGCTCATAAACCAATTACTGGGTTAAGCAGATAATGCCAGTGGTTGGTGCCTAGATTTAGCCTCACGATTGCAGTTCTGAAGTGCTGAGAGTAATTAAGTTTTTCCCCTTGTTGCCTGGTGAGGGTGTGATGAGGGTCATGGTGATCAGTGTGAGGTTGATGGTGCTCTCCTCTTCTGCTCTCCCTGCCTTGCATACGCTTTTCTGGGCACGCACACACACGATTCCTTTCCTCCTGCTTGTTCTGATGTGACTGAATGTGGGACACGGTGCCCTGGGAGCAGAGCTAGTTTTTAAGCTCTTGTGGGCTCCCTGTTGTCACTGCTTGGGACATCTCAGCAGCAGAAACGGGCAGTGACCTGAAGCAAGGAACAAAGAAACTGTGTGGAGTTGAACGTGGTGCAGCTCTTCCTCCTGCTGTGTCACCCTGGTTTTAGAAGGGGATGTATCTAGAGCTGACCCAGACCCTACTGGTATTAATGGAAGGACCCCCATGGACTGCAGAGGGGCAGTTAGGACCTTCTGAAAGGACTGCAAAGAGGGTGCTGGTGGTGGTGTGTTGGGAACTAGAGTCTCTACAGAGGCCCCTTTCCATGGTGATAGATCACATCATGCATGATCTCATTGAGACACAATTTGTGTTACATGGATTTTTACCCAGAGAAGAGCCTATTTTTCATTTTTGGCATGTCCTTGGGAGAAAGCAGGTTCTTCTCAGGACACTTTGAGCTGCAGGCAGATCAGTTCAGCTCTGCAGGGCCTTTGCAGGTGGCTTTTAAGTGGCCAGGTGGAGTGGCTGTACCTGATAGTGGTGGTCCTGAGCATTATCTGAAGTACCATGGCCGTGAAAGTCAAACATAAATGCTAAAAAGGTAAAAGGAATTTGGCATAGATTAAATATTCAACAAAGAAGTCGAGCTCTGCTTGCTTTGGCAAACAAATACATCCCCAAATGGATCAAACAAGTTGTAATGCAGAACAAATTGAAGTAGTAGAGGATTTGTCTCAGGCGCTTAAAATCATATTTTATCCTCTGCCTTTATATTACCATCTATTCAAGGAAAAAAAAAATATTGTGAAATACTGATGGGGAAAAAAAAAAGCTGAGCAACTGTTGTTCCTTCCCTCAGTGCTGTGGTGCTGCTTGGTACAGTCTTGTATTTCTGTCCTTTGCTCTTTTCCAACCTTGGTACAACCAAAAAGATAGCTGTCTGATGCGCTCTACTGAATTGATGTCTTTTTTTTCCCCCCCAAAGGTTTGCAAAAATTACTTTAAATTAAGCAGGGTACAAAGTTCTTCTAATACTGAGCACGGAGAATTCATTTTCAATTTCTCTATCAAAGCAAAATGACAAATACAAAATGCAAGTGAAACCAGATGGACTAACTATATTAGGAGCACTGCATGCATATTTTGTGTCACTTATTAGCATTCATTAAGTCAAACAGGGGGAGAAATAAGCTTTGCCTACATGTATTAAACCAATAAGGCTGGCAAGGATCCAAGCCCGCTCTCGTGGTTTAATTGTTTTATAACTGCTTTAATTAAAATTGTTCAGTATATGATTAACCTAAAAGTTTTAATTTCCACAAAATTGTTGAACAAATGAGACATTAATATTTTACATTAACTGTGGAGAGTGTGCTTTGCTTCTCTGAGTAGCTTGCTGATGGTAAACTTGGGAAGGAGTTGAGTGTCAGTGGTTCCCAGGTAGCCCCCGCTGGGGTGAAACACTCTGAGTTGTGCAGTTTGATACAGAAGGTTCGTGTGTGTCACTCCAGTGTGATGAGAGATAAGCACATCTGCTCCCACTCCTGGCTTTGGTTTGGGCTGGTGTCATGGGTTGTCCTACAGGGAGGTTGGCAGCGAGGCAGGAGCAATGGGTTCATCCTGTTGGCTCCTCTTCATCTTTGCTAATACCAAGTTTTGGGCTGAGTTGGAGGAGCACATGGGGCTTTACAAGCCAGGATCTGCAGTGCTGAGATCTGCTCCTGTATCAGAGATGGACGCAAGGAAGAAGTGATGTCTGCAGTGATGGACAGAGTGAAGAAGCGGTGGGTGCAGAGCAGCGGCAGTGAGCAGGTACCAGGAGCATGGGCACCTTCACTGGGCTGGTTGCCCTGTCATCAGGGTCAGCTGCAACCTCCGAGCAACCTGGTCCTAGTGGAAGGTGTCCCTGCCCTTGGCAGGGGGTGGGGCTGTATGAACTTTAAGGTCCCTTCCAACCCAAACCAGCCTGTGATTCCCACGTCTCTAATCAGGGATGAGGTCTGGTTGCTGTAAGACTGCTAATGATGAGCTTTTGCCCCTATTTAATCATCTAGTTTATCCTACTGACTGGTATTTTGAGAGGTGTTCCTGCAAAATGGGCAACAAACCCTGCAAGAGAAATGGAGGTGTGCCAAGCGCAGGTGACCTCCTCATAGTGTTTTCTCTGCAAAGCTAGAAGCTGTTAAGTCTCCAAAGTGCCAAACTGCTGTGGGGATGGGGCACTTGGAGCTGCTGGGTTTAGGCAGAAGAAAAGCTCATTACCTGTGCTGGGGCCTCCAGGAAGGAAACCATTGTAGGATTTTTGGAAATGTGAGAAGTCACAGACTGTGGTTTTCTGTGTCTTATCAGGAAATCTGAGCTTTCCACCTTTATATTCTGTTGTGCCTTTCAGGGGTGTTAGGTTAGGAGGAGCAGGGGGCCAAGTGCTGCAAGGAGCCATCAGCACTGCTCTCATGGTGATGGGATGTGCCTGGGAGATCTGTAGCTCGCTCTGACCGGCCCTTACCTCCTCCTGCTGTTAGACCTGGCAGGATGGCAGTCCAGTGTGGTATGGCTTCAGAGTGCAGATGTGCTCACATGCTGATGGTTTACCTGTTCTACTGGAAATGCTTTGACCTGTGCTATTGCAGGCAGAAGCGTGTGTTTGTGGAGTGACAGCGGAGCTGGGCTGCACCGCGGTGGCCTCCTTTCAAAAACCAGCCAAGTCACAGTCTAAGCTCCCGATGACAAAATTGTTGCCGACTTCAGTGGGACTGAGAGTTCATCTCTAACTCCTTAGGGGCCTGCTTCTGAAGTGGTCGGCGTGCTGACAGCATGGGCAACGTGGGTGTCGGGGCCCCCCAGTCTGTAGGACGTTTGTTGCGGGAAGAGGATCCTTGTGTATGGGAGAGCTCCACAGATTCTTGGTGGTAGCTCATGTCTTTTGCTTGTACTCTTATGAACCAGCTTTGGGAAGAATAGTCTTTATGTTGATGGTCTCTGTGGTCCCACAGTATGCCAAAAAACAGACTACAGGCTGGCTGTGCAGGGTCCGAAACCTCAGCTTATTTTGTTGGAAATGTTATGCAGAGCCATGAAATCTCCCGCTGTTGGGTTCTCTTAGAAGTACTTTTATTCAAATGCAGTTGCCTCTGGTACAACAATGTTATCTGGGCTCTGAATGTCTCGTAAAGTATTTTGCTTTCTGATTCTTGTGGAGCCTCTTTGTGCTGGGTCAGAGGGAGCAAGGAAATCCTGCCAGTGTTGGTCACAAATGTATAAAAGCTCCTTAAGATTAGGTGAAATCAGGGCAGAATCATCAGTGGTGATTTGCTTTTCAGTTTTAGGATATTGGGATAAGCTTGCATCATCAAGGGAATGAAAAATGGAGTGGTTTTCAAGGGAGTCTGTGATGGGTATCTAATTGAAACGAAGATGGATTTTGATTCCTGTAGGCTTCCTAGAAAAACATACGGAGGGTGCGTGCACACACATAAACATATGTGGTGTGTGCTACTCTGTGTAAATACAGCAGTTTTCCTTTCTGTTACATCTGATGAAAGATTTTGTGTAGCTGAATCGTGTAATATGGAGTTATAAGGAGATAATGACCAGAGTTTTCCACTGCAGTGCCCCGAGTTGTTTGTTGTTTCCTGCTGCCGTATGTGCTGGGCATCGCTGGAATTTGAGCCACGGCTCTCGCTTGCTGGAGTCTGAGATTAGTGCTTTTGGGCATGAATCTCAGTCTGTAAAAGCTGATCTGAGAAACTAGCTCTTAGGTGTGTGCATGGGAAAATGTTGCCGTAATTGACCTTTCAGGGTGCACATGGGGAATTCATGGACATTTGGCAACCCTGCAGGAGCCCAGCTCTGCTTTCCTGCCCTGCCTTTGGGGGAGATGAGGATGCAAAATGCAAATCCTGTGAGGTGTCCCACCTGCTGAATGAAGGATCTCATCCTCATGTAGGGCTGCTGAGGAGCATTGCTCTCTGGGGCCTCTTCCTTGTTTAGGCTCTGGGAAATGCTCAGCAGCAGTCTCGGGCTGGGTGTGACGTACCAGGAGTACCAATCATGGGAACCAGGCAGGGCTTCTCTGCGTTGAGGGTGAAGAATCCAGTTCCAACCCCCTGCCCCGGGCAGGGACACCTTCCACTAGAGCAGGTTGCTCCAAGCCCCTGTGTCCAACCTGGCCTTGACCACTGCCAGGGATGGGGCAGCCACAGCTTCTCTGGGCACCTTGTGCCAGCGCCTCAGCACCCTCATAGGTATTAGGAAAACATTCTTCACTAATCTAAATCTCCCCTTTGTCAGTTTTAAAGCCATTTCCTCCTTGTCTTATCCCTATACTCCCTTGTCACACAAATGCAAAAGTGTGTAGGTGAGATAAGTGCTGAATTCTGGCAGGGTGAGCAGTGAATGTACTGGTACATCTGTAACGGTTGAAGCCATGCGTGAAGCCAGCATGGGAGATCCTGCACAAATCAACAGGAATTGCTGCAGTAACCGTGAGACAGGTGGACTTAAGGTGTTGTCCAGAGCTGTCTCCCTGAGGAGCAACACACGTGTGTTGGGCTCATACGCTGTGTTAGCTGTGAGTGCAAACAAGTGTTGCTTGACTGTCTGGAGAGGAGGAAGAGAGAGCTAATTCCTTTTGCCAGAGCTGATTTCTCTGGAGACGTCCATTGGGATTCCTTCAGTTCCTAATTTGGATGCTAGTTAGGGTTGAAGGGATTTACTCTGCTCTCAAGGCTAAAAGGCATCGAGAAATGTCTGTTGCAAAATGTTGACCAGCTCACAGAGCTGCCCCGAGGCGACTCGCTTATCTACAGGGTGCTGCCGCGGCTTTAAACTCATAGCGCGGTAAATGCAAGCGTTTTTATGCCTTCACTCTGAATAATGGAGCTTTGTATTTCCATGCTCGTTGTATTTCCTTATGCCTGGCGAGGGGGGAAGAGTGAGGCAGGGCTGTTGAAAGCTGTGCCTGTGATTTCTGGAGATGCACTTTGGGAAGTGGTCGGAGTGGCCATCCCTGCCTTGGGGACCTGTGAAACGCAGCCACGTTCACTCCCTCCAAAACAGCCAACCTTCCTGTATGGAGTCAGTCCCACAGTGCAGTCAGGACTTGAAGCCTCAAGATGATGATAAGCAAATAACAGGAGTATCTGAGCATTGTCTTTTCTACAGCAAGAGATGTTGAAGTGTCTCTATGGGGGTTTTCAACCTGCCTCTCATGTACCGTGGAAAGGCCTGTGCTGTTTTCCTGTTATGTTCTTTCCCTTCTGTGGATGTACACTGCAGTCTGTTGTGAGGAAGAAGCAAGGAGAGCTGTGAGGAAGGTGCAAAACCAGTGCATCTCAGCAGGGTCTTGGTTTTGCTTGCTTGGTTTTTGTTTGATTGGGTTTTAGTTATTCATAAAGCATCTTTTCAGATTTGAGACCACCATGTCCCTCTAATGTGCACCTTAACCTCTGCTGGTCCCATCTGAAATGAAAGTATGTCTGTGTTGAGAGAGCTGGAATGGACTCCAGGCTGCTGTAATCCAGGCTGTGCTCATGGAGTTCAGCATACTGTAGGCTTCCTGCCTGTGTATGAGTGGTGGTGTGCAGGGCTTGAGACCAGCCACTCTGGAAACCTTCATTTGGTAGGAAGTGCCTCACGGTGTCTCATGAAACCTGCTGTGGGAATGTCCCATGTCCATCCTTTGCATGAGGGTTCTGGGAAGTGGAGCAAAGGCAGAGCCCTGGCTGAGTCTGGTGTTAAATGCTGGAGATATTTCTGCCTTCTGGGATCCGTGGTGTGCCCTGGCAGCAGTGTTCAGAAGCATGTTCACCAGGAGGAGGAGGTGGTTGTGCCACACTCGGGCTTCCCTTGGGAAACGTATTCAAGCAGGTAGCTCCCGTTGGTCACCGAACCTTTCCGTATGAAACAGGGAGAGAAGGAGCATTGTTGTTCTTTGTAGTGCTTATTATTTGTATGGACTTGAACGACTGCCCTTGATGCACCATCTGAGCACGGCAAGTTTTGAGGTATAAAGACGCTCCAGCTTTCTTCTCCTGAGCATGAGTTTAACTTTGATGTTTGCAGAGTTTGTGCTTCCCTCCCAGATTTAATGGGGAGTCCAAGCTGGATGATGAGCATGGCAATTTATTGGGATTTCTTCTTTCTGATGACCGTGGTTTGTGTTTTGGTTTTAATCTAGTACAGCCAGCTAATTCATAGGTAGCCATCACTTCAAGATTGTTGACGTTATCCTCTGATAAACTATAATGTGTGGTTAAATCCTATTTCCTTCAATCAATATGGTAATAGTAATTAAGTATCTGAATTATGAAATGCTTATGCTGTTTATTTTTGAAATCACACAAACTTCCTGCAATTAGAAACATAAAGCTAAATTATTTAATATCACATGTTGAATCCAAGTCATCTGCACGCTAAAAAGCCTTGTTTCTATCAAGATGGCAGTACTTGGGCTTGTAATAGTTGTGTCTTACTTGAGTTTTCATGAATAGTTAAGCTCCCCAGTGTTTTTTCAGGTACTCCTCTGACTTTAAGGAGACTGCAGTGCCCAAACTGCCCCAAGGAGCTGCAGGGGTTCCTGTCCCATTGAGTCCCTACGCTGGGAATGCACAGAAGAGGCTTCAGCTGGTTCGTGATTTACCCTGTGAACAACGTATTTGCTGAGTTCACTTGGTGTTTGGTTCCCTGCCTGCAGATGATCGGAAGGGAGTAGATGGGGACTCCTGTCTGTCTGTCTTGTACCCAAATGGGTTGTACATCCCTTCAGAGCCCTCTTTCCAGGAATGCACAGTGTGCTGTGTTTTCCACCCCAGTAGTGATTTGAGTTCTTTAGTTCTTGCTTCTCTTTATTCAGCCCAAGCTCTGTTACTCAGTTCATTTTGTTCCTGACAGGTTTTCATTTCCTTTATAAATATATAGCATTTTTGTTGGCCTCTTGACTGGAAAAGGATTTAATACATTGTTTTCCCCACACTTGCTTTTTTTTGTTGCTATCAAAGGCTATTCTTTCTTTTCCTTGTCCCCTGAATAATCACTGGAGACAGTAAGGGAGTCATTCTACATAGCTGCATGCTTGTGATACATGGTAATAAATATTAAGCTCCTTATGAGTTGTAGCAACTTGTGTTTTTATTGAAGTTTTAGCGATTGGAGATGGCGTTTGACTTGCAGACAGAACACTGTGTGCTGAATTTCCCAAAATCTGCTTACCCAACACACGTATACTTGTACATACCCCCACACGGCTCCTCACTTTGCAATGCAGATGTGTGATCTGCAAGTACAGTACAGGCTCTTCTGTGCACAGGAAGAGTGAGGCAGGATCTGAGCACAGGCCCTGGGTTTCAGTCCCTCTTGCATTGCACTTATTTCTGTGTCCAGAGGCAAAAGTTGCTTAACATACTCCACAGCCCAGCATAATGCTCTGCAGAATGGGGTTGACAGTACCACTAACATCACACTGTGCTGCATGGAGCTAAAGAGAGGGGCTGAAACCGCTTCTGACGCTCTGAATAGTACCTTTCCCTA
>NW_009919524.1:50559-73186 GCF_000696875.1 Nestor notabilis
TCTGAACCGCTTCATTTCCAAAAGGATGCTGGCTTAGGTTCGGCCCCAAATATAAACCTTGTGATAATAAACAGGGCATCAAATCCAGTAGGAGAAGTTTCCATCACTCTTGGAGTGGAACTACTCAATACTGAACAAATAAACAGCCTCGTGGCATTTGCAGCTTCCCAGGAAACCCGACTGTCCAAGACAAGGGACCTGTGGAAAAGTAAATGGGTAGAAGCAGCAGACAAATGTAACCAGACCTCTACGTGTTCATTGGCTTTTGTATTTTGAGGTAAAATTAGTAAAGGAAGGGATTTCTGTTTGCATGCCCTGTGATTTATATTTTAAGGTGAACTGCGTCTCTCTCACACTAGAAGACAAATGTGCTCTATCTTCAGCTGGTGTTATCTATTACTTTTTTCTCTCTAGCTCATGTAGAAGGGATGTCTGTGTGCCTGAGCTGGGAGCTGTCTTTCCTGAGGGATTTGTGGCATGGACCCGTGTGTCCCCAAAGTCTCATGGTCATTACTGCATTTTCATTTCCCTGCAACATTCAGCGTTTTTTAGATGTCACCTTCCTTGGAGCATGCCTCTTATTATTTCTCTGCTGGTTTAAACAGTCCAAAGCATCTGTTCTTAATTTTATAAATGTAAGAAATTCCATTCCTGGATCTGTTTGAAGCGCAGGGATCAAATACACACACCCCTCTGTGGAATAAAACATCTTTTTGCTATTAAACTATATAATGCCTAAATATATGCTTGGGGGGAAAAAAAAATCAGTATCACATTTATATTGTGAACGGGAGGGTAGATAGATGTAGGTCACCCATCCCAGTCACTAGGAAGGTTTGTCTAGATTTACCTGGCTGCTGTGTGACATTGGTTGGGAAGTGGTGGTGGGCTTCAGTGCTGTGAGCAGGCAGCAGTGTGTGGGGTTGAGACGGTACCACAGAGATAGGGATGTGCTGCCAGCCTCTGTGGTTTTACCCTGTGTCTTTGTCTGTAATTACTTCATGCAGTTGATGTTAGGGCATTTCTGTGTGGTTAGGAGGGGGTGAGAGCTGAAGAAGCTTCCACTGCCTTCCTGGAGCACCGGGGCTCTGTGCAGAGCTTACAGAAATGAATCTGAATAGATTAATAGAGAGCAACCGCTCTGTCTTTAAGCTCTTGAGGATGTGCGTGAAGAGGAAAAGAGGTGATGACTTAAGAGGATAGACAGCGTAGAAGAGAGCTTGGCTTACCTGATGGGAGGTGGAAATTATTTTTGCAGTCTGTCTGCCACTCCAGCAGAGACTGGATCACTTGAGGGATCCATACGTGGACAGCAGGGTAACAGATGTTTGAGCAGGATCTAAGCACAGCTGTGACTTGTGGGCAAATGGCTTGGGATTATAGGTGGTCTCTGAAAGCCCAACTGGATGGTGCGGCCAGGGACCTTCTCAGGTGCTCATGTCCAAGGCAGCCTGCAAATACCAAGCTGCCCTTTCAAAGCATCTCTAGATAGTTGGCTGTTTCACTCACTCAATTTATGCTGGAGAGCAGAAACCAGCAGGTTTTGGTTCCTGTGGGATGCCAGGCTGGTACTTTGCTCACGTAGTGACTCCGGCTGGCTTTAGATCAGCCCCTCTCCAAATGTGGGGAAGGGTGCATATGGGAGAGATGAGTCGCAGCCTTATCGAAATGTGGCCTGCATGAATTGCCTTTTCCTCTCTGCTTCTGTTGAGACACTGAGACCACCTGTGAAATGAAGGACAGCATGTGCACAAGTCTGAGAGGCTCATTTGCTGCCTTCACACTTCTGCTGGTTTAAAAGGAGCTACTCAGTCCATATTGGGCTTACTGGAGGACTTGGCTGAGAAAATAGGTGTCTGTGATTAAAGCACTGAGCTTTGCTTGTGTTTCTGACGTTCTATTTCAGACCCAGCATCCAGCAGAGGTTGGGACTCTGGAGCAGGAGGAACGCAATTCAGATATGCAGATGGGTCTCAGTCCCTTCTCTTTGAAGTTTATCTGAGGTTCCCGTGTAGCAGCCCATCTCAGTACTGTCAGAGCATCAGCAGATGTTTTACCTTTTACTTTTCATATACATGATGAGGGTTTTCATCTGGTGATCTCAATTAATTAAGCCTTGTAGTACTGCTTTGAATTATATGAAAGCTGGCTGGATACCCTTGCTGCTCTTGCTCCCATCTGATGTTAAACTTGCTGAAGCAGTAGGTAACAGACTGAAACCAGATTAAAGCTTTATTATTCACATAGACGTTAATCACGAGCAGGGATTCTTTGCACACTGCAAAAGTCCACATATCTTGCTGGGCTTTGAAGGAAGAGCTAGGCTAAAAATAAAGGGGATGAGTTATTACCATGTCCTCCTTCAGGGAGTGGGCTAGCTGTATTTTTGAAGAACTGGAATGAGCACTGGAAGTGTTCATAGAGAACTTGGTTTTCAACACTGTCCCTGTGGATTAAGTTTGGATGGGGGGGAGCATGTTATGGAAATGCAGATCTTGCTAAATAGGCTAGAAAAAGTGGTAAAGTGAAATAACTGGGCATTTTTAGCCTGGTCTGTGATGTGCTGGGTGCTCTGGGTTTGCCTGTGTAGTGCCCTCGTGCACCTTGAAGCATGCAGGTAGTGTGACTGGTCTCGTTAGGATTACAGCTTGGGCAGAAGGCATTCTTGGAGCATGCATCACCTTCAATAATGGAGCCCTTCAGAGCAGATTTGCTATAATAGGATGCATTGGAGAGAACGTAAACACGAGAAAATAATGGCAGGAAATACCTCAGATCAGCAATCTTTTACTCTCGCTTAGAAAAAATACTCAAAGACACATCATTCATGTCAAAGCTTTCCTCTGAGAGATCTGCCTAGCAATAAAACTTTGAGAAGTGCCCCAAACCTGAGGCTAAATGCCGCTGCATTCTGTATTCTTTTCTGCCTCCTGCAATGTGTTGAGTTACAGCTGTAGCAGTGGTTACTCTACAGAAACACTAATGAAAGTACTGGAAAGAAAAGGCCAAGTGCCACAAACAGTTGGAACCCAAGTGTATTTCTTATCAGTGGCTTCTGTTAATATGGATTTCCTCCCTCATTTAGTGCTTATGAGTGATTATAGGACTTCCATGGCGAAGTGTGGGCAATTGGATTGAATTCTTGTCCAGCAATGGAGAGAAATGCTGGAGTGAATCTGTCCTTCCATATGGCACATCTGAAGCCCCAGTTTGCCTCTTACTTGGCTGTAGGAAGGTGTTTTCGGCTGTACTTCACAGCTGCACATGTATTTGCTTCTCAGAGGCAAACTGTATTTGAACTTGTATTTCTTGCAGCTCCTCCTCATCAGTAACTTGCAAGGGAGCTTCCTGCCTGGCTGGTTCTCCTGCTGCATGGATTCAGGCCCTTGTAAAAGCACCACGGGAGCATTCTGGGGTGTCTGCCACTGCTCTGTTTTCCCTTCAGTCTCTGCCACTGCTCCCTCTCTGCTGAGTTTATGCCATTAAGGAAAATCCTGTCTTGGGAGATTGCTGCGTGTGCTGGTAGAGTCAGAATTTCCTGTTCTGTCTCCTAAGGAAATCCCCTCCTGGCTCTCCGAGCAGCTTATGTGTGGCTTCATTCCCGTGAGGCCTTCCTGTCCCACAGTCTTCAACACATTGTAATGTCCTCAGTATTATATACAGGGATCTGAAGCATGAAGGAACCAGTGGTCTACTCAAAAACTTGAGTGTGGCAAGTGTTTGAACCAAGTGCCAGCTGTGATGCTGCCTGCTGGGTTATTGACCATCATTCCAGAAGAATTTCCATGTTGTGGGCTAGTTTTGCTTTGCCACCCCTGTGCAACTGGTGGAGATGCAGCACTGGCAGAGCTTCAGTAAAAGACAGTTCTGCAAAAGTCCTCGTTATCTTGGAGGTTCTTTGTTGCTCTGTTGTAGGTTTTGAGCTGGTCTAATTAATTGCTGGAAGGAGGAAGATTTCTCTTTCTCAGAGCAGCAGGGACAGATCTCACAATCTCAGTGGTCAAGAATAAAGCAGGCTGCCAACAATACTCGAGCCTCTGAAATCTGATTATATGTTTCAAGCCCAGCCCTGTGAAATACAATAAAAGCCAGCAGGAGACTATAGCAAGGCTGAAATATCGCACTGCCACCTGCTTTTACCAGTTCATACTGCCTTTTAAAGAGTTACTGGCTTGGCAAGAGATTGGCCAGCAGCCTGATATGGCAAGGCCAAAGCAAAGAGCAGTCTGGGTTCCTGGGAGTAGTGACACCTTTTAAACATCTTATCCTTGGAATACAGGAAATACCTTACCTGGAGTAATAGTGATGAGAACAGAGAATCAGTGTGAAAGGGTGAAAATCATGTTGCAGTTTACTTTTAGATTCCATGTGTGTGGATGGGTTGTCTTCTCCTGCAAGCAAGGAAGCAGCATAGAGGGCTGCAGATTCTAACTGTGAGCACTGAGAGAGGTGATACCCAGAGGTATTACATAGTCAGAGCATTTCCTCCCACTCCTGTGGATTTGCCCTCCCTCCCTTGTCCCATGATCGCTGCCCGCCTGCTCAGCACCACCATCATGTTTCCCCCCAGTGTTTCACAGACCTGCTGCAGCTCCGGTTCACACAGATGAGGTTTGGCGTAGCAGAAACCTACATCACCATTTCCGTATGGTCTCTGTAGAGAGCAGAAAGGGTGTTTCCCTGTCTCCTTTCCCTGCAGTCACTCGAGTTACGGCATTTGAGGGTCTCCCCCTGCAAGTGGCTGCGGGGTGAGATTGTGATGGATTGACTCTGCCTTCTGTTACTGCCTTTCATGCCCTGTTGCTATTTGTGTGGGGGTTTTTTTGATGAATGATTAATTAGAAAAATAATCATTTGTAAATTGTGAGTGAACCAGACGTTTGGCCTTTCCTGTAGGGAAATGTAGTCTCCGAGCTCCGCTGCAGTGTGCAGCCTGCTCACAAACGCAGGAGTATTCCCAGGCTAGTGATGAATTTACATGAAGTTCCCTTTCAGCATTTTAATGACTGTTACAGCTGAGTAACTAATGAAAGATACTAACAAACAGAAGTAAATATTTAATTTTTCTATAGCATTTATTCCCTGCTTGTGGCAGCCAGTACTTTTAAATGTATGTATAGGAGCATTTCTGCCCCAATCTCTTCATCTCTGCCCTGAGTACAAAGCGTGCTGTATGTGTTGGACATGATGAACAGCTCTGCAGAGACATCTTACCATGAAATGTTCTGTTCCTCTGCCCTGTCATGACAGGCTGCAGTCAGCTTTCGATGGCTTTGAGTTAGCACAGCCAAAAAGGCATCTCCTTGCACCAGCGATTGTTGCAGCTTGTGGTCCCCTGAAGATGAGATGGCCACAACAAGGTCATTCGGTAAACTACAGTGATTAGTGACTCCATCAAGAAAAACTGCTGAACGCAGCAGGGAGCAGTCATTTGAAATGTCTTAACTCTGATAATTTACCTCCTTCTACCCTTTAGTATTTCACCTCTTTCCTCTGCCTGAAAAGCCTGCTGGGTAAGATTTTCTGCATGTCTTGTTATCTCCCAGCAGATTCTCTTGCCTGTTTTTCTTTTGTATTCCCCCGTGGTTCTCCAGAATTGAGAAGAGAAGGCTCAGGGGTGACCTTATAACAGTGTTCCAGTACTTAATGGGGCCTACAAGAAACCTGGAGAGGGGCTTTGGGCAAGGGCCTGTAGGGACAGGACAAGGGGAATGGCTTGAACCTGCCAGAGGGGAGATTGAGATGAGCTCTGAGGCAGAAGCTCTTCCCTGTCAGGGTGCTGAGGCGCTGGCACAGGGTGCCCAGAGAAGCTGTGGCTGCCCCATCCCTGGCAGTGTTCAAGGCCAGGTTGGACACAGGGGCTTGGAGCAACCTGCTCTAGTGGAAGGTGTCCCTGCCCGTGGCAGGGGGTTGGAACTAGATGAGCTTTAAGGTCCTTTCAACCCAAACCAGTCTGGGATTCTATGAAAAGCAGGGGGGGTTGTCAGAGACCATAGGGGTGGTTATTATCTATCAAGTATGGAGCTGGCTGTGTTACACCTGCACTTTGGTGTGTGGGGACCCCAAGCCGTGCGTATGGGGTGGCAATTGGGGGTGGCCAGTCTGGCCAATGGCTGCTTTACCATCAAGGCTTGGAGCAGCAGACCCAGTGGGAATTCCCATCCCACCCCTGAATTCGTTGGCGCAGTCACGAGGAGCGCGGGAACGTTTTGTGGATTCAGTCTATGAACGAATGAGCTGGCTGGGATCTTCATCTCTCGGGCATTACGTGCTTTGGAGGAGAAAGGAATAAATCTTTACTCCAAGCCTGCAGGAACTCCATCAAGCACATGCTTGGGAGATGTGGCCAAGTCATATATGCACTATGTCACTGTGGTTCTTCGTGATGTAAATCTCTCAGGGTTGTCTCTGGCTTTCTCCTTGTTTTTGACAGAGCCCATCCAGGCTCCACACGACTGGGATCCAACTGCTTCTGTTCCTCCCTGCTCTCATTTAGTCTCCCCAGCCTGCCATCTTTTACATCCAAGAAAAACTTATGCTAAGTGATCAAAAGCATTCATCTGGACGGAGATACATATATAGCAAGGGTGTGTGTATGTTTTTTTCCTCTTTTTTGTAAAGAGCTCATTAGGGTAGATGATAAAACCAGAGTGAAATACAGTGAAATTTCCGATTAGAGACACTGTTTCTCAAACTGTTTCCCTTGGCACCCCCTTTCTACCTGCGTGTAGACTTAATACCCTCTCCTGCTTCTGACTGTGAGCTTTGAAACACATGAGAAAATGTGAGAATAGGTCTTCCGTGGGTGAGAGGCTGGATGGGGACTGTCAGGGTCCAATCCACCACTTCAGAGAGAGGTGAGGGGAAAGTGGAGGCTTGTACACCTCAAAATGTGGGATTTCATGCCTGCATGTGCAAATATGCACGGACACCCTCATTCATCAGTGGGTCTTTCTCCCCTCTTCTGCTTTCCCATGCAAACACCCTCTCTGAGCAACCTGCTCTAGTGGAAGGTGTCTCTGCCCATGGCAGGGGATTGGGACTGGATGAGCTTTAAGGTCCTTTCCAACCCAAACCATTCTAGGATTCTCTCTCCATCCTGCTGTGAGTGCTCTTGCAGACCTCCCTCCCTGCACACCTCCTCTGAAAGTCTGTGGCACCTCCTCTCTGTTAATAAAGGATGAGCTGAGCCAGTCTTGCCCTTTCTCCTCTGCTTTCGCCTCTACCTCCACAAGTCTTTCCTGGCTGTTCCTCCACCTTTCCTGTGCCTCTCTCTGTCCATCTGTGTCTTGGCTGAGCTGGGAGGTGATGACCCCCGTTTGCTGAGGAAGGTGTATGGGTTCCTGCACCAGTTGAGTGCCAGATTGAAGCTAAATGCTCTGACTCTGGTAGGCAGCAGGGAAGGGTTTTGTTGAGCTGCACAGCCAGGATCAGCTCTCCTTTGTTCCGTTATGGGTGTGAGGTGGCTCAGTTGTATGTGACTTGCCAGCTCTTTTCAGTAAGTGCAAGTCCAGGGGTAGAAAGACCCTGGTTATCAGCTCTGAACGGTGCAGGGTCTGGAGTGGAAGCAGCCTCAGAGAAAAGCATGAGCTGCTTTTTCTCTGCTGGCTTTAGATTAGTGCTGCCACAGAGGTGTTCCCCACAGGGGACCTGGTGTCGAGCTGGGGTTTTCTGGCAGAACTATCCTCTGCGATGTTGGACCACCTCCTTTTGGGCTTGGACTTTGTGCTTAACCAGTGTTACATGTTGAGTTTAACTGGACTCTGCCTTGCTGAACCCCAGACCTTTGCTGTCACCCTGAACAGCTTGGTTCTGTGTAAATCAGGCCTGCTTAAAAAAGAAAGCAAAAAGCAAAAGCCTTTCCTTACAGAGAGCAGGCACCCAGCAAGGTTGTTCTTCTTCCTAAACAACCTTAGGAAGGTTGTTTTTTCCTTTCTAAAATGCTGAAGGGGATTAGATCGTATAATGCAGTATTCAGCTGTCAGGTGATTTACAGCAAAGATGCTGTTGAGTTATGGGAGCTGTTAAAATGCCTGTTAAAGTACTGAATGTTTTTAAAAACTCATATTATTTGGCTGATAGAATGTAAAGGTCTAATGGAGCTATTGCTTTGCTCAGTGTAAATACACATTTGGGCAAGTGTTATTTATGTACAGTCTCGCTGATGCGAGTTGGCATGACCCAAAGCCATTGCCACCAGGTGGTTGTACATCAGCCTCTGCAAGCCCAGCAGTGGTTTCATTCCTGGTGGGCAGCTGGATCAGAAGACCTCGCCCTGTGGAGGTTTGGCCTCCTCTTGGCAGTGCCAGAGTGATTTGAGGGCCAGCATTGGGGCATGCTTGTGTCTGGAGGTGATGGTTTTCTCTTAAGGGTTTCAGTGCCTTGACTCACTGGCTTTGTGGAAGGTTTTGGCAAGAAAGCAGCAGTTCTGTTGTCCCAGACAATGTGGATACATCTTTCCTCAGCACTGATTCTTCTCATGTCCTGGACTTCGCTTTCTGATGGATGTGCATAAAAGCACACAAGCCTAAATAAACACTTGTGATGTTTATACTTCAAAGGCAACAGGGTAAATCTGTGGCCTGTGAACCCTGATAGTTTTTGATGTGGAAGATTATTACTAAGACTCAGTTTTGCACTTGCTTTTAAACATGTTTGCCCAGAAGAAATAGCAGGGAGTCAGTCAGTTTGCCACAGAGATTTATGGCTGAGTGTCAGACCTCTTCTCTTCCCCAGACCTTTGGACCCAGCAGAGTCACTGTGACCTCCTGGTTGCCTGGGGTATAACACCAGAGACAGCAAAAGTCTGTTCCTGAGAAATAAATATAGGAGACTTTGGCCAAGTACATAGGGTGCCCTGTAGTATGCAGCATTTCTGGGTCAGCTGCAGCCATCTGGTCAGGATGCCCTCTATCATAGGTCTGAATTTAGATGCTGCTAGGTTTGGTGGACAGCAGATGTACACCCTGGTACATCTTCCTTGCACTGGCAGCCCATGGCTGTTGCAGAGGAAAAAGTTCACATCATTTTCTCATTCAATGTATGAAAAATTAATTCTACTGGCTTCCTGGACCATATTATGCCTACGGATGGATGCTGGCTGGTAACAAGGAGAAGAAGACTCAGGATGGGCATATGATGACCCGCTCAGTGATTTTATTCAGCGCAAGGATTGCCAGTGACTGGGAATTACTCAATGCAAGGGTATGTCTGAAGAGGCTGCAGCAGTGTAAATCTGTGGTGGTGTACAGTAAACATTATGCTGTAACTGTGGCAGGTCTGACATTTCTGTTGAGTTATGTACCATAATCTTTGAATACCACGGCTTGAATTTTGATCTTAAATACGTGGGTGCACTTTAGTGCACGCCTGAAGAAAATTGGCCACTAAACTTGCAGGTTTGTGTGCGCAGTCAGTGATTGTTTGAGGCATCTGGTGATGCCCCGAAAGGTATGAAATTAATTTTCAGGTATAATAAACAATATTTCAGCCCTGACTGGCTTGACGGAAGCTTCGTCTTCCAGGAGTAGATATTGAAATGGGTTGCAGGATTGCATTTAAGAAGGGATTTGTTCTGCCTGTCTCTTGAGTGCAAAAGGAAGCTCACAGAGTTGTGCCCAAGCAGTGGTGAGACAGCAGAGTGCTGCTTTGCCTGAGCAAATCCTACACTGCAACCGGAGCTTTGGAGTTGGCATTAACTATCTTACAAATTCCTCATCATGTAGATCAAACAGAGTTTATTTCCCTCCTCTTTGCCTTTGTACAAGCTGCACAAGGCTCTGTTTAAATGCATTTGTCACTGACCGTTTTGGTTAGGGACTTCCTGCACTGTTTTCATCTCTGCATGCGAGGGGCTACACAGGACCCCTGTTGTGGGAGAGAGATGTGACTGGTAGCAAGGTAAAGGAGGCTCAGGTGGGGCATACAATGGCCTGTTCAATGATATAATTTCAGTGCAAGGGTGGCCAGTAACTGAGAATTACTCAATGCAAGGAAGTCTCTGAAGAGAATGCAGCAGAATGTGTCTGTTGTGGGATGTGTGGTCTGTGATAAGCTGCAGTGGGAGTGCAGTGGCAAGACCAGTACAGACTTGTTGGCAGGAGGTGCTGGACTTTCAGGATAGGGCCATCGAGACTGTACCAGCAGCAGCTGATCTGGTGTCTGCACCTCTATTATTAACATATTTGCACGCTTGTCCTCATATTGTGTCAGGTCTGTCTTGCCTTGGAAAAGCATTTGTGAAGTCTAGAAGCACAGTAGGAGCAAACCCACTTGATCCACAGCATGGAGCAGCCTTTTGTATTAATCACTTCATGCCATTAACTCTGAAGGTCCCATTCAAGCCAGGCTCTAGATGAGAAAGTTGGTGTCAGAGCCATCCTCACCTTTCTTGCTTGCATTCAGAGGCTGGGAAATGATAAGTCATGTATTACACAAATTTAGCTCTCGTTCTTACTCTCCTGTTTATAATTGCCAAGGGTTTGAGCCTTCTGAAATAATAAGGTTAAGTGGCCCTCTCTGACCTTAGGTGAGTAGGAAAAAATATAGCTCTGAGAGACTCGGGCCATTACACCTCAACGGTGAAGAACTGGAGTCGTTTGAAAAGCCTGCTAAATTATCCTGCTTAGTGCTGGACACTCGCAAGGTGACTTACGGGGCTGAAAACACATAAACATACATAACTGTGCCTCTGCTGCAATCCAGAAGTGGGTTTGCCACACGCCTGTGTCTGCGTTGGTTAATAGGAGTGATGGGGCATCATCTCACTGGGGATCCTGGGGGTTTGCCCATGGCTGGAGCCCCAGTTCTTGCACAGATCCCTGGAAGCTGTGGTCACATCTGTGGTTTTAGAGCATCTATTTGATGTGGGAGGCATCATGGCTTGCTGTGCGGTGGATGCCCATCATCTCTGCCTCGTTGCTCCTCATCTCCAGGGTGGCAGGAATGGAGGGTGCTCTGTAGCTGTGCTGCTCGGACTTGGTAGTTGCTGCTCCTTTGCTCAACAGTCTGAGGAGGGAAGAGTTTATTTTCGTGTGTAGGTTGCTAGGTGCCACCAGTTGAGCAAGAGACAGGTGAAGGATAGCTGGCTGATGTGAAGTTTGATTCAAGACTTGGTAGCAAACATCCTTTTGGTGGAAGGAGAGCAAGCCTGTTGCTGATTTAGCACCTGATCCAAAGAAACATGGAAGCGGCACCGAGGAGTCGCCCTTTCAGATCTGTTTAGATCTGGCCTTAAGAAACATGGTGAGTTTTGGCTTGGAAGGTCGTCTTCCTGCTCCAGGTAGGGGTTCAGGAGAAGAAACCTCCTTTTCTCCTTGAGTCAAGAGCAGGCTGTCCCCACTGCCGGGCACGAGCAGCCTGTGCAACCAGAGCTGACTTACACTGTGCGAGACTCTGGGTTAGGGTATTTCCAATGGGATGATGCCTTTGCTTTTATCTGAATTATCTGCAATTACAGAAATTCCTGCTCGCAGACGTATTTGCAAGAACATTTGGGGAAAGAAGGTTCAGGGCCCGACTGAAATAGACTTGTTGGAGCAGTGCTCTGTCGTAACTGCTCCCCCACGCTAAAGAAAAGCTTCTTCGGCAAGCACATGAAACAAATTGGCATCGTTACTCAGGAGCCAGATGGAGGAGAAATCCAGATTAAACAGAACAAAGTCAAATTCAAAGGAATTTCGAGCGAAGGCACAGCGCGAGTTAAAGGCAGCTCCGCGTCACCCCTAAACTGAACAATCCTGTTCCCTCGCGTTCCCCCCGAGCGCCGAGCACCCCGGTGGGAGTTCCGCTGTTGGGTTCATTACGGTTGGTGTCAATGAACTCCTCCTCCAGAACTGAAGATTCAGCTCCCAAAGCCAATCAGCAACACAGGGATCTGATTTCCCCTCTGCTGTCTAAATAAAATGCTGCTGCAGATGGAAGGCTCCCTAGAAGCTGCTGCTGGACCGCTTCCACCTTTTCATGAAAGCTCCACTCAGACATGGTACAGTCTGCATAACATAACCCATTGAGTGCTGTGATCCCTGGAAAAAATACGAGCGGGAACAAGCTTTGAGATTCATGGTTGGGAATAACAATAGAAGAGCCAAGTATTAATATTTCAGAGCACAATCTGCTTTCTAGAATACAAGAGGGCTTGGGGGAGGAAGCAGATGGAGGGAGCTGGGTCTGTGTTTCCCGAGGAGGTGGCATTGTGTCTGTTGCTTTGTTAGCTCGAGTTCTAAATATTGAAACAAAAGCAGAGAAGAGAAAGAGGCTGAAATTTGAATTTGATGATTTGCACTTGCTTCTCAGTTTGGGATTAAGCTGGAGCTGTTGCTTTCAGTCTGTGCAGGAGACTTGGGTGTGTTGTGTGTTCTGTGTGCTCCTCTGTGCATGGGCTGTGTGCTCCTGCAGACACTGCCAGGGTTAGCGCGGATCCAGAGCCGTCTCCAGAGCACATCCCATCGCAGTTCATGGCACTGAATGCAGCCAGGGTGAGTAAGTTCTGCAGATGGGATGGCAGCCACCTGCACAGGAGTGCATTTGGGTCCTAAACTCCGCAGAAGTTCTCATTTGTGCCCTAGGATATGTGCAGGCAGCTGACCATGTCTCGTGGGGAATAGTTTACTCCCTAAGTGCAGACTTGGAGTATCCAGTCTGCAGGTGATGGTGTGCAGCAGGTCAGCCCCAGTGCTCCAGTCTGTTTATTGGTTGCAGATGGTCACACTTTCTCACTGGAGCAGAGATTCAGCTGGCCTTAAAGTCGTATTCTCTGTGTCCAGTGAACGCAATTAAATTGAGTCTTAAGTTGGCTCTTAAAGTCGTCGATGTTCTGTTTTGGTCCATGGGTACCAGCGGCTATGTAGGAAGAAAGACTGTTTTCTCCTGGGATGGGTATAACGTTGACAGGAGTTGCTTGGAGTTGTCTCTAACATGGAGAGACTCGGAAGTGGATGCAGAGAAAGTCCTGGTTCAAAGTTTACCTCAAACCAGTAGAATAATTCCTGGTAGATCTCATGGGTACTGGGTTGGGTCTGAATTGAAGTGTGTGTGATGGTTTGAGTTGTAACTACACATGGAAATCCGAGTGTGAATTCCTCCCTCTTTTAGCAAGCAAGTTGTTTGAACTGGAGTCACCCTTGGTTTTAGAAGTCGTCTTAAAAATATTAGTTAACCTCCTGCAGTTGCAGAGGAACTCCAAATTTGCTATGGACAACTGTACAAGAGGTGAACTTCAGGGGTTTTGAAATGGCTTTCAACAGCAGACAAGGGAGACAAATGTGCTGTGGCCACAGCGCTGCCCTCAGAGTCCGACCTGGTCACTGTGTGTGATAATTCCCAACTGGATCCTCCATGGAGGAGGTCTTTCTGGCATCCAGCTGCCGGGCAGTGATGGCTCTGTTCTTTGTTGGTGAACATGAACATATACTCTGTGAAGCTCAGCCCTGGGACTGTTCGCTGTAAACATCACATTGTCCCACAATTTACATTAATGAGAATGATTTACATTTATATAGCTCCTTTCATCCCGAAGGATCTCAGGGTGCCTCACAGACTAAATACACCGCAGCAATGTGAGCTGGTTGTGGTGTGAGCCAGCCAGGCAGGGAGAATGCACATGAACATTGCCTCATTGTATGGAGCAAGAAGCATTTTGAGCAACCTGCTCTAGTGGAAGGTGTCCCTGCCCGTGGCAGGGAATTGGATGAGCTTTAAGGTCCCTTCCTACCCAAACCAAGTCTGGGGTTCTCAATATTTCATCCTCTGCAGATCTGGCTGGACCTTGTAACTGAGACCTGGTCTGAAAGACCAAACATGAGAACAACTTAGTGGTCTTGTGCTTTATCTGTTCCTGTGGCAGGAAGGACTGGGATGGCTTTATGGTCATTTCCAAGTGTCTCACAGAAGGTGAGTGACCAAGGAAGGTTGTTCCTAACCAGTGAAATGCTTCCTCTGCCCTTAAATAAGGTTTCTGTTAATTGTCCCTAGCTCAAGGTGCAGCACTTGCCCAGTACATCTCCAAACACTTAACCAGAGGGAGGCAAGCACTATCCACAGGAATGAGATGAAGATGGTGATGTCCTTTAGAGCAATACCATGTGGAGGAAGAGCTCGGATCCCCCATGAGCTCCCCCACTATGAGCTTGTATTTTAGGCTCCTTGTTCACCACCACACACTGCTGCTTGCTGTGCTGATCACTGCTGTGAGCACGGTCTCCCTCCTCCAGGCTGTTTCCAAAAGAGAGTTTTAAATATTCATTTGCTTATTTTTAAGTGTATATTTTAAATACTACCAACATTTCGAGGAAGCATTTGTAAATGAGGACTCTATTAAAAGTTATTTTAGTGCATTAATTCATGAGGCAGCTTCAAAAATTCATGAAGTAAATAGGACTGCCTGCCAAGAGGGATAGGGACATCCTTGCTGCACCTCCAGAATGGAGCAGACATCTTGTTACAAGGCAGTAACTCTTAAATGGAGTCTCCTGATCTCAGCTGCACTGATTAAGATACTAAGACAGGCTGCAGAGGTGCTTTATATGTCTTTACGATGTCCTTGTTTCACCAGCCTTAACTGTGATCTTGCTTCAGCAGGGATTAAGTGAGCTGTATGAATAATACCTGGGTGGCAGGAGAAGCAGCAGTCCCCCTGGCTCCGCTCCCCTGGTGTCCATAGGGCTCTTTTTGGCTCCTGGAGCTGGTCTCACAGGCACAACCCCTCTTAGTGGTGTGATCTGAAATGTGGAGCAACTGTTGGAATCAGCAGAGCCGCTGTGGGCTGATGCTGGGGTGACCGAGGGGTGAAGTCAGCTCCACTGGGGGATTATTTCTATCAGGCTAAAAGCAGTAGTGATTTAAATGGAGCAGGTTGTGCTGGGGACCACAATCTAGACTGTGCTAGAGACCAGCCACTGGAGTTGGGATTGGTTAACGGAGTAACTCTGCAGTCACCAAAGTAATGTCAGTATAACTTGCATGCAAAAAAAGAGGAGAATTGGGTCTCTCTTCTCCAAGATGAGTTAAACTAAACCAGAACAAGGCGGTTTTGCTTTGCAGTGAGCAATATCCACACATGGAATTATTTATGAAGAGCTCTTCAGTGTAAATTTGTATGTGGACAATCTGCCTTCCTTCTTATCCTGTAATAGGATCTTACTCTAAATATTAAGCTGCATGTTTGGATGCCTGGAGTATACGGAAGAGCAAAGTGTTTCAGATGAGATTTAAGGACCTGACCGAGCTCCTGCCCCCAGCTTTCTGCTTCACTTTTGATGCCAAACTTATTGTGAGCTTGCTGCTGCGCCTGGTTGTGTGATGTGCTTCAGGCTGGACAAATGGGCCCTGCTCATTGTGTTTTGCACAGAGGTGGCTTTTCTATGCACTTGATGCAAGCCTTGAAAAGAGAAGGGGGAAAAAAAAGCTCTCCAAACTCTCTTGGGCTTATTTTTAACAGGTAACTCCTGACCTTGAATGATATTCAACCAATATTATTTCAGTACCAGTGGGGCTCAGGCTTGTGTAAGATTTAGGGGTACTCCCCCCTCCTCCCACTAAATCTTTTGGTTATTATCCATTAATGAATAATCAGAAATCTCTAAAAGGGAGGATGGCTTTCATTGTTCCACAGCCAGTGCTATCTGTGCAGCTTTACAGTTTGCAGACAGCTATAAATGCTAATGGAGGGCATGTTAAAATCCTGTCTCTGTAGCATGGCTCTAATTGCTGTTGATTTGCTGCTTGATTTGGTGGAAGATGCTAGGCCGGAGCTCTCAGATGTGTCCACTAATGAGTTCCCAGCCTCCACTAAAGCGCGGACCCGGCACACGCCGTGTCGTTTGTGTTGTCACAATGGCAATAAACCTCCCATTAGAGATGCTCCTGTCTCTCTGCACTTACAATCTCTATTAGTCCATGTGCATGCAGGAAAAGCGGCATGGTTATCCCCCTTGTAGAAATGAGGAGAGGGATGCAGCTTCCTTAAGACCTTACAGTAAGTCTGTAGCAGAGCAATGACTTTCTAACCTCCTAAGTCTTTCTTTATTCCAAGCCTGCCCTTTCTATCTCTGTAAGGTCTGACTTCTTGACTTGCTGAGCATCCTTTTGCATTGCATGTGTATAACCCAGAAGATCAATAGCCCTGATGTCTCCAAGGGCACATCTTTGCTTCAGGGGGGTGTTATGCTATTAGGACAGTGGGCAGGGCTGCCCAAGTGAGACTTAATGGTGGCACTAGATATGATATTAGGCTCTTGGTTGCCCAGCTCAGGAGCTCTGCGTTGTGAAGCAATTTTGTGCAGCAGAGAGGAGTGAGGAGCATCTGCAGCGCATTGGGAAGTCAGCTGGGGTCTCACCTGCAAAATGGACGTGTTTGGTTCAGAGGGCGTGCTTGAGGAATGTGGGAACTGGCTTTCCCATAGTGTGTTTTGTTAAACTCTCTGAAGTTAGAGGAGCAGAAGAGCTACTGAATCATTTGGTCCATTGAGCTGATGTGCTGTGAAGACTCACTTCTATTTGTAACATGCTGCAAGTTCGTCAGAGGTGCAGAATTCAAGAGGGAACATTGCGCGACTGGTTCCACATCACCATGAGGGATGCAGAAGAAAGGAGGGAACCGTAATACTCTGTACATAACCAGAGTGATGTTATTTCTTATAGGTGCCTTATGGTGATCTCTAGAGCTGAGGTGCCTCCTCTTTTCTCTTCCCATAACATCACCTGTATATTGAGTCATTTGTGCTGGTGACTGGTTGGTGAGAATCCACCACACTTTGCAGGTCAGGAGGAAGGCCTGTGCAATAGGGCACTTCCTGTAGTGATTTAACAGTTTAGGTGAATACAGGCTGCAGTGGATTACTCAGTGACTTTGTGTCAGTGGATTTATTTCTACAGAAAATATGTTGCAGTATTTTATATCTGTGTTTTTCTGTTTTTTGGGGGGGCCCTTTTTGGTTTTTTGCTTTAAAAGGGAGTGAAGCGCTACCTATAAGAAACACAGAACCAACAGTTTTATTATCCTCCCAGTGCTGGCCTCTTCTATCTTTACAAATGCTCCAAAGCCACAACTCTGCATAAGAAAACTGGATTTGCCACTGAATTTTCATGCTTCATCCTTGCAGAAATGTAAATGTTGTCCCGGGCTTTAGCGCTGTGCCTTCAAGCTTGGATTTAATGTCAATCATTATACTTTTAGAGCAGGTTACATAGAAAAATAGAGGCATGGTGCAGATCCAAAAGCCAGCAGTCTTGCTTTCACTCCCATTTTGTTCTGGTGAGCATGCTGAATACTTATTAAGAAAATCCCACAATCCCACCTTTTAAAGAGGGAAAAAACAAATGACCTGTGTATCCGAGAGAGGAACAGCTGTAAACTGCAGCTGTTGGGCTTAATTGTACTGCTTACAGCCAGCACGGGGGGAAGAAGGGGCTGTGCACGTTGAGCAGAACACGAGCTCACACCGTGTCTGTGCTGCATTAAGGTGGTTTGATGCTCCTTGGTGGAAGGAGCATCCAGCTTCTTTGGGCAATACAGGCATTGCTGGGTGGTACCAGAAAAGGAGCTGGCTCGTTGGCGCAATGGTTCAGCTGGATGTTGTGGGTGATTCTTTGCCACTTGAGGAATGTGCTGATGGTTGTTCTCACCCCACTGTGTTTGAGTGCTGCGGAGAAGGGCATTAGCGATGGGAGTTGCTGTGCACCTTTCAGTTCATTCTGCATTCTTCTGATTCCATGGTGGGAGTCTCCAGATGGCTCCTTTTGCAGTTTCCCAAGCTATTTTTATTTCTGTGTTAGCATGATTCTGTGTTTTTAAAAGGAGGTTGCACTCATTTTGGGATGTATTTTGTGTTTCAGATGTTGGAAGTAGCAGGGGAGTTAATTTGTTGTTTTGATTAAATCTGTTTTGACCCTGAAATCAAAGCATTGCTTCTTTGGGTTGGCATTTCTGGAAAGAGTTTCCAAGAAACTCCTTTTGAACACTTTTGTTTGGGAATTGGCCTTTTCATGCAAAAAAAGGAGAGCTGCCACCCCAAAAAAGCCAGTTTAACATCTGAGTGGTGATTTCCCACTCAGTGAGATTCCAGCTTACAAGTCTTCACAATACCGGCTGCTCGGTAGCAAGGCGACATAATGTGACATCTGCTGCACCAAGGGTGTTGGGTTTTGAATGCAAGATCAGAAAATCCATGTTATGTGACTTGCTGCTACCACTGTAACACGCTCAGCACTGCCTCACAGCACTGAACAGCAAGAGGGGAGAGCAGAGAGGCCGAGGACCGTCCTGCTCTCAATGCTCCTGTTTGGGTAATTCAGCCCTGGGCAGCAGAGTCAGCTCAAGGCCTCTGTCATTAGGTCCTGTTTTATCTTCATCTTAGCCAAAGTGAGCAAAAACCCAAGTGGAACAGCAAGTAAATGCGATGTGTTTATTGCATTTCGGTGTGTTCAGTCTAAATTCTAGCTACAACGTCCCTTCTTTTTGCTTTGCCTTCCTCCCTACAACGGCATGTTTTAGAAGCTGGTGTTCCTGGCATGTTTTCAAGCTATCTTTCAGAACAAACACCTTTCTCAAGAGGTGAGGGCAACCCGAGGCCCTATTTGCATGAAGTGTCATTAGCCAAATGGCACCGGAGACAAAGGTGATTAATATACACACTTGGAGCTTTGTAGTGAAACTTAATGGCATGATCTTGAAGCAGATGATGCACAACCTTCAGAGACTCAGGTGAAACCCAGCCACAAGCCATTGTGCATTTAGCTGTGGCTTTCTGGGGTTATTTTCAACACCCAAATGAGTATAAACAGAGGCGCTGGCAGCCTGAGCCGAAGGAGGAGTGACACAGGCACTAAATTATCTCTGTCTCTGGGGAGCCTGGCTTGTCCCAATGAGGTTGTTGAGTTCATTGCAAAGATAACGTAAGAGAAAGAAGCTGTCTGGCTGAAAAGGGTTTGGGAAGCCCTAAAAACACATCGGGGTAGCTACGAATAGATGCAGGTTGTAGTTGGTTTAGTAGTACTTTAGAAAGGTGGGGGGAGATGGTGTGGCTGGAGCCGTGCTGCCTCACAGGGCACAGCTCTCCTGCGCTGGCTTCCTGGTGGTGTCTCAGTGGGAGGGCAGCATCCTGTGGGATCTGAGCAGGCTTTCCCAGCTGTGCATCATCCCAGGGGGCTGCTGCCTGTGGCCCATGTCTGTTGCCCTGATAGGTTTATCCCAGTGTCTCAGCCTGTAACACTCCCTCCTCAGGCCAATTCTGGGCTGGTTTTGTCCACAGGTTTCTCTCTCGTAGGGTGAGCAGTGTTGTCTCCTTGTTCCAGGTAGGAGTGATGGTGGCACCCCTTCGTCATATGCTTTAGACCTAAGAATTGCATTTCCTTTGAGGGCTGCTCAACTTTAGACACGAGAACAACCTGATGGCCTTCCCCATCCTCCATCACATGCCTTGGTCAGCCCCTCTTGTAGGATGGATGTGCTGGATCTCCTCTAGGCTATGGTGGGAGCAGCTCCTCCTTGGAAGAGGTGGCAGATGTCCTTAAATCAGGAACTGGAAAGCTGTGTTTCATTGCAGTGCTCTGTCTCAGGCCAGGGTTGCTGCCGAGGAAGCGGTGGGAGGCAACGTTACAGGAGTACAGAGGCATTTTGCTCTGACATGTGTTTGTGTAGCCAAAAATGAAGAGCGAATCTGAGAGAGCTGGGTGAAGGCCTTCAGGTTACAAAAACCAAACCCAAGCTGTTTAGTGACTTGACTTGGTGGGGCGGGAGGCACTTAAAATAGAAAACACTTATCTTTGTTTCCTTTTCAAATGTGTCCTGTATCCTTGGGAGGCTTCTTATCAGCCTTTGGATCCCTGCCCTGTGTATTCAAAGCCCTTTTACTTTCAGCAAAGGACTATAATTTGCAGCTTGTTTGGGGTGGTTTTCACTCTGTGTGAGGCAGGATTGTGCTCCCTGTTCAGTCAGTGCTGCATTCAGCGCCTCTCCTGATGCACAGACGTAGTGACCTCCTGAAGCAACCCCTTGGGTCCACGTTACTGCTGAGAGGATGGTGGGAGAGGTGCTGGGACATGGCTTGACCTGTGCATGACCAAAGGGTCCCTCCAGCCCTGTGCTGGAGCAGAATTCCTGCACAGCTCCTGCGCTCTTTTGAGCACCATCACCAGCCACCATGGGAGTGATGCTGTACTTAAGCATCCGACCAGGAGCGAGCCCTTCTTCTCAGCTCCTTCCCTGCCAGCACATTCTCTCTGGCTGTATCTTTTTCTAGTAGAAAGCTTTTCCTACAAGTGGTACTTGTGTAACTTGGCAAGGGTGTTTTGATGGGCTGGCCGCATTGTTCATTGAATTACTGTCTGGCTGGAAAGCCAAGGGCTGCAATCTTCTCTGCATTATTATTCTTGGGATTCAGCCTCTTAGAAATGCAAAGTGGGACAGCTTGCTGCTAGAAACATTTCCCAACAGTTCAGGGCCTGGCAAGAGATGGAGGGATCTCTTGGGCTTCAGTAACCTTCACGTTTTCACATGCTTTGACATGCATTTTGAGCAAGTCCTTTTATTTATTTCAATAGTTCTGTCAAACAATCCTCCTCCCTTGTATTAACTATGGCTTCACTGCCCTAAAATAACCCAGCAGGGTTAGGAATATTTGCCACAGGAATCTTGTAAATGGCTTACACATAATTATGTTTTTATTCCAAGGCAATGGAGATGCAACTCTTCAAAATGGATAAAAATCTTGAAACGAACATCTGGACATACAAATTAAATTGCTCTTAGTGTAAGGACAGTACAGCTCTTTATTCTCCCTGGCAGGCTTCAGCACACTTGCAGACTCGACACTAATCCACAGGATCAGAGTCATCTTGTAAACTTAATGTCTCTAAATGTTTTCACATATTTTTATTGCAAATCTATCCTTTCAGGACATTAGAGATCAAACTGAGCCCTGCTAACGCAAACATAACGTCTCTGCATTGACTGAGAGCTTTATGTACTTGAATCGAGAGAGCATTGGGTCTCCAGAGCAAATCATTCTTGGGCAACAAACCCTCCCCTGCCCTGCACAAGCCGTGGCCCTCATCAATGAAATTATAGATTAGTTTATTGATTATTTTCCCTTTTTCTCCCCTCTCTTTTACTCACAAACTCTCACGGAAATTCAAGACATTTCATATCTTTCTATTGACAAGAGCAACAACTAAATCGGATTACACAATTCCTCTAATTCCCAAAAGTAATTCCAAACTGTTCTTAGGTACTTTGCCTGTCTGCTGCTTGCAGTTGGAGAGCACACTGAGATACTTGCAGCTTGTCATGGTTTAAATCTTAATTAGTTCGTGGAGTGCATCCTTTTGAAATGCTATACTTGGACTTTCTCTGGTTTGTTCTTTCTCTTCTGAAAGGAATTAAAATAGCCAGTATCGTGATGAAGCACTTCTACTCATTTATGTTAGAAGTTTTTGAAGAGTATTCACAGAAAGCAAAGTCAGTGCATTCACTACTGATGTTACAGGGGAGCAGAATGTCCTTTGTCTTCCTATTTATGTTGTATTTATTTAGGCTTGCCGCTATTCCCAAATTAAAAAAGAGAGAGCTGGGCTGGGTCAGCCTGGGGAAGAGAAGGCTCCTTAAGGGGAGACCTTAGAGCAGCTCCAGGGCCTAAAGGGGCTACAGGAAACCTGGAGAGGGACTTGGGACAAGGGATGGAGGGACAGGACGAGGGGAATGGCTTCAACCTGCCAGAGGGGAGATTGAGATGAGCTCTGAGGCAGAAGTTTTCTTCCCTGTGAGGGTGCTGAGGCGCTGGCACAGGGTGCCCAGAGAAGCTGTGGCTGCCCCATCCCTGGCAGTGTTCAAGGCCAGGTTGGACACAGGGGTTTGGAGCAACCTGCTCTAGCGGAAGGTGTCCCTGCCCGTGGCAGGGGTTGGAACTGGATGAGCTTTAACGTCCCTTCCAGCACAAACCAGTCTGGGATTCCATCAAAATAGTGAAGTGTCTGAAGAAACATTCCCCAAAGGGTGTTATGCAGGATGCAGGGTCATGCAGGACAGAGGGTGACTGGGAATGGCTCAGCTTTCCTGGTGAGATCTGCTCTCTACCTCCACTTCCAAGCAGGATGTGTACCCACCGACTTTGTTCATTCTCCTCCTGGGTGTCTGTCCATCCTGCCAGAGGCCAGGTCCCCTGCGCTCTGGGCTGCAGTGGCAGTAGGGCTACCAGTGAAGCTGTGCCAGTTGGGATAAGTGTTGGTCCTTCCTGTGTGTATTTGAACAGCATGAGGTTTGATGGAGTTTCCCTGGTTCTTCTGGGCAGGCTGGGTGAGCTTGAACTGGCTGAACAAACAATTCTTTATATAGATGCAGAAAGCTGATCATTTTGAGCCCTTTTTATTCAAAGGGAAAAAGACCAGGGCACCAGTAAATACAAAACATATCACTCTTCCAAGCCAGTAACGTCAGCACTTCAGTCAAGTTTCCAGGGAGAGATTTATGACTAGTGAGATGATGCTTGTATAAAACTTGTTTGGCTGTGATTTTCCAACCCTGCAGCATGAAGGAACTGCTGGAGTGGATGATTGTGCGTGCTGAATGCTGAGGAACCCGTCGGGAGGTGAGGCTGGAGAGAGGGGATGGGGGGATGGTCAGCCGGGTCTGGCC
>NW_009919524.1:73217-82165 GCF_000696875.1 Nestor notabilis
GTTGCATTGGCCCTAGAAAATTCACTGGGTGGTGAACGCCCCATGCCTGAACGTGACAAAGATGTGTGTCAGACAAAGGGGATGGGTATGGTGTCTGTCAGAACCGTGGGTATGCCTTGTCCATGTTAAACACTCTCATAAAAGCAAAGAATAAAACCCATAAATCCTGTTGATGGGTTTGATAGTTATGTTTTATATAAACGGACACGTAAGAATAAAAAAGGGATTTGTTCTCCCCTGCTCTGCTCTTCACTGCGGCTGCTGTCCGGCCTCCATCAGGATAAATGATGGTGATGAAGACAGCCTTCCCTGAAAGGTGTGGAAGAGTGCTTAGATGAGCACAGGGACTACTCCTTCCAGCAAAGAATGGTCCCTTGTTGCCGTTGTTGCTGTGCAGTGCATTCTTAGGTGAGATTTTAGCAGAAGAGCACATGCTGGCTGGTTCTCCCTTTAACCCCGAAGGGACTGGTCTTTATTGCCTTACCCCCTGCTTTATTTCAGTAACTTAGGTATAGCAAAAAACATGTTCACACTCCCAGAAGCAAAGAGGTGTCTTGCTTTAAAATGCTATCTGCTGGATCAGCTGATATTTTCAGCACTTGGGTGGAAACGTGGCTGTTTTAAATAAAAATTGGGCTTAATGTGCTTTTAAATTGGAGGCAAGTGCACTAGCTCTGCAATTAACTGCAAATATTGAGTTCGAGAAAGGGCAATGCAAGTACTTCCAAAATAATCAGAAGTGTTTTTAAATGGATGGCTAATGGAGAACAGACACTGCAGTGTGAGCTGCCTGTGTTCCCTAACAAAGCATTCTTTACCCAGGCTATGCATAAGCTTCTTTTCAGCGTGTACATTAGAGCAGGAGTCTGGCAGGCTGTCTCGTCATGTGTCTTGTCCTGTAGAGCCACTTATTGGATTTCATCTGCTTACCCTTGTGTGATCATCAGGGCAGTGCTTAAAAGCAGCTCTTGTATGAAAACAAGCGCAGCAGATTATGCAGCCTTAGTCTCTTCGTGGAAGTGAGGAGGGGAGAGATGGAGAAGGGAGGAAGCCTCCATTCCTGACCTTTAACTCAGCAGTAAACATAAATCTCCTCTAATGTTCTGCATTAGACCTTTGGAAGAAGGGGCAAGTAACTCAAGCGGACTACGAGGATGCCATGAGGTTATGCAGGGAGAAAATTGGAAGGGCCAAAGCCCAGCTAGAACTTAATCTGGGTACTGCTGTAGAAGACAATAAAAACTGTTTCTATAATTACACCAGCAACAAAAGGAGGGCACAGGAGAACCTCCGTCCATTAGTGGATGCAGGAGGAGGCACAGTGCAAAGGCTGAGGAAGAGGCTGAGGTACCTGATGCCTTCTTTGCTTCAGTCTTTAATAGTGAGATCTGTTGTTTTTGGGGTACCCACCCCCCTAAGCTGGCAGTCAGGAACGAGGGACAGAATGGACCCCCATAATCCAAAGGGAAGTGGTCAGCAACCAGCTACACCAATGAAACACACACGTCTATGGGGTGGATGGGATCCCCCCAAGGATGCTGAGGGAGCTGGTGAAGTGCTCATTGCCGGGGGGGGGGTGGTAGTCAGCAGCCGGCTGAACATGATCCAGGTTGTGCCCAGGCAGCCAAGGTGGCCAACAGCATCCTGGCCTGTATCTGCAATAGTGTGGCCAGCAGGGCCAGGGCAGTGGTAGTTCCCCTGTACTGGGCAATGCTGAGTCCATACTTCAGATCTTGTGTTCAGTAAATCACATCCATCCATAGGGAAGCAGCCACAATTGTGGTTGGGTGGCATCCGGTTAAAGGAAGCCGCCACATAAGTTGATGATCGTGAAGTGATAGAGTTGGAGGAGCCAGGGAAGTGTTTGAGCTCGAGCTGCAGGAAGCAAATGCAGTAATTTTGGCATGCTCCCACAGGCAAGTCAAGCAGAAATGCATTTGTGTTCAACAGGTACCTCAGTGCCAATGAGTGTGGCTACTGGCTGGGCAGAAAAGGCTGTAGTTTGATGGCATGAGGTCCACAAAGGATGGAGCAAAGAAGTTTTGCTCCATGTAGCCGGAGGGTGCTTTGGTACCATTCATTCATCGCATGCCCTCAAGCAGAATTCCCGAGGGAAGAAAGCAGTGTAAATTAGTAAGAGAAGTGATGATTGCAGACAAGAAAATAGGTGATGGATTGAGAAGTTGCTGTTAGAAGGAGGAGCTAGCTAAATGAGATATGCATATGAAATGTAAATGAAGCTTGCAAGTGATTAAGTGGTCTTTTCTCCCGTCATTTCTCATGCTAGACGTGGAAGGCTGTGCTGATCAGGGAGGAGGAAAGCAGCACAAGTTAGCAGTGTTTCCCTGTTGATCATGTTGGTAGAAAAGGGGGGCAGCCTGTTAGTTGTGGGGTTTAACAGAGTCGAATTCTTCAAGTGTAAACCTTGGCCATGGGACTTCTATGTCATGGAAGGGGAATCCGCATCCCCACCAACCCCTGCAAAGAAATCAGTAATTCCCTGTGACATGTCATGGCAAAATGATTTTGTAAGACGTAGCGTGGAGGTGGGAGAAGAGGAAATGAGGGAGATGGTTTTAATTCTGGGTAATTTGTTTGGTGTGCTGCTGTGAATTAGACACGTAAGGAGTCAAAGTTAATGGATGAAGAGTGTATTAAAAAAGACAAGAGTAATGTTTCCGAAAGAAGAACAGAATTCTCAGCATACTTAGGCAGAAAGGAGGCCTGTTGCCTGTTTTTGTTACCAGAGAGAGGTTAGCCTTTTTCCCCTCCCTTAAACTGTCCCTGTTTGCAGAGGGTGTTCACAATAAACACATTTTTCCTGAGAACTGCAGTTTTGCAGAGAAATAAAATGGAGATGGTAATGTAAGGAAGACTTCTTGTGTGGGGATGCATCTTGCTTTTGCATTTCTTGCATATTTGGGAGCAAGAGAGCAGATCTGCTTGCAGCAGGATGAGGGCTCGGATGACATTAATCTTACCTTTATAGACTGCCACAAATTGTCCTTTGGCAAATAAGCACTTGGATTACTCAGCGTACCAAACAGAAGATATTAAGCTTAGAGCAGGGAGTTATGTTATAGGTATCTTTAGTGTGTTTCTGAAGCCATGTTGTTTCTTGCACACTGGAATAAGTATCCTGAATTCCCAAGAACTTTTCCTGTGAATGACAAGGGATTGGTCTTGGCTTTTGCAGGCTGTTCATAGTTCTAGTTCTTATAATCCAGATCCTAAAGCAGGATGATGTTGTTCTGTTCTGAATGTGAAGAAAACACCAAAGAATGTATTACAGCTGTGGTCCCACTGCAAATCCCGCTGTACCTATAAGTGATTTATATCCCTGGGATGTCCCAGTGCACATGGAGAACTCTAAAACAAGCCCGATGTGCAGCAGTGGAAGTGGTGGAGACCTGAAGCAGTGTTAGTCTTCCTTTTGTTTTTATTATTTCAAGGAAATGCTTGTTCCAAAGAGCAAAAGCTTTAATCATCTGACTTGTGAGGGACTTGTCTCTTTAATCTCTCCCACTTTGGTTTTGGCTTCCTTGAAGAAAGTGTCATCGGTGCGTGTGTGCTCAGATCAGCCCTTTCATAGTGAAATGAAAGCAGCGTGTCTTTATTTAAGGAAAAAGAAAAAGGCAGAAAAAATTACTGCACCAGCAGGTTTTAAAGGTACTGCATCCCTGAGATGAAAAGGGAATTGAATCCTGTGCTTTTTAAAGGACTTTTCTGTCCGTGCGGGATATGGATCTATCAGCCAGACACTGAAATAGAGGCACAGGGTTACCTGCTGCAAGGCTTCAGCCAGCTGCATGCTTACACTGAGGCTTGATCCTGCTGCTTTTGAAATGGGTGCTGGTGCTTTGATTTCTGTAGCACACGTACACCTGCAAGAATCAAATCTTTAGCCAAAAGTGAGGGCTCCGCTCTCCTGTTAGAGCGGTCCAAGTTTTTGGGAAGCATCAATTGTCTGATGGAGTGCTAAAGTGGGTGCCCAGAAGGATGTCCTATGCATGGTCCTCCCCACTCTGGTCTGAGACCCAGGGATTTGGGAGGTCAGTTGTTCATATCAGAGAGTAGATTTGGTTTTGGGCTGTTGCTGGAGTATTTGGACCTACTGGAGCAAGTCCAGAGGAGTTCAAGGCAGAGTTCAAACAGTGTTCAAGGCCAGGTTGGATGAGGCTTAGAGCAACCTGGTCTAGTGGAAGGTGTCCCTGCCTGTGTCAGGGGGTTGGAACTGGATGAGCTTTAAGGTCCCTTCCAACCCAAACCATTCTGGGATCCTGTGGTTTGTAGCTCTGCCTGCTACACCACTGTGTTGCTGCACAAGACAATAATTTGTCTCCATGCTGAAAGTGTGAAACGCAAATTAAAATCCAGGTTAGTTTTAAAACTGAAAAAACACCTTTCATTTCCAGCGTGACATTTTATGCACTGGTAAATCCCTTTTCCTCCCAATTCTTTTATTCTCCACTTCGAAAATACTCATGAAACATGCCTGGTAATTAACAAGATGGGAGCAGCTTTGGGGGGAAAAAAAGTGTGTTCATTCTTTTTAAGACAGTTTTCAAGACTGTTTCAAATATCTTCCCAATTTGGATGTTGGGATTTTACCTTCTAAAGTTGCCTGAAAAGCCAAGTACTGTTCTGTGATGATACCGAATTGTGTAATGTGCAGGGTCACAATGTTCAAGGAAACACGCTTCCTTAGAGGAGATAAAGTGTTTATCTAGTCAAGTGAGTCATTTTCCTCGAGAAACAAGTTTTTTAACAAGTGTAGAAAATTAATTTTCAGTAGGGGATAACGTACCTTTAATCTCAGCTTCCCTGTTCAGCGTTAGGAAAATCTTCACTAGAAAATGCCTGGTATCTGTCTGCTTCAAGATGTTAACATTTGGGATGAACACCAGGTTTCTGAGTGTTTTTCTCAACGCTACCAGCATGGAAAATCCATCAGTGATTTGGATTTAGCGGTGAGCAGTCGGGGCAGTATCTTGCTTGAAAGCAGCAAGCCTTCAAGTGTTTACAGTTTTGGGGGGGGGTTGGCAATGTTTCTATTACCTGTGATCAAGGAGCCTTGAAGGGCATTAGAAAGGCGAGTGGTGAATTGAGATTCATTTCTTCCTGGGTCTCTGGGAAGCTGATGTAGGTAAGATGATTTGTTTAGAATTTAAACTGGACGAGAGTTCTACCGTTTCTGATAAATAGGTTTATTACAATTTTTGGTTTGAAAGCAGCAACATACAGATGTGAATGATGTGGGGTTTGATTATTTTCTCCTGAAATGTAATAAAGCTGGTTGATGAGATCCCCTCTCAAGACCAGGGTGGGTGATGAGGCTGTGCCGTGCTTGCAGTTGCCTGATACTACCTATTGGTTGTTGGCTTACTTTTGTTCTGCAGCAGTATCCAGCTCTTAGCTGCATGATGATGGTTCACCAGAGGATCTCAAAACAGTGGAAAATACTGGTATGACACCTCTGAAGCCAGCAGAGGTTAGCTGGAAGCTGTCATTATCCCAGGGGTACAGATGAAGGGTAGTCTAGACTCTATGGAGATGGATTTGATAAGCCAAAAAATACAGCATTTGCTTGGAGAATCTTCTAGTTCGGGTGTGTTGTGAGCTGAATCAGGAAAATGCAAACTGGAAAGTTATCCTTGGCTCCTGCACCAGAACTGACCCACACAGGGGATGCTCTTGCCTTGGGCTGTGGAATTAAACCCCTTCCTTTTGTTGAGCTGAATTACACATTTGCCATTCAACTTGCTGATTAAATGCAACCGTCCCCAATGAAAATGGGATTTGATGTTCTCTAAAGCAAAATTCATGTATAAAGAAAGGAATTATTAAGCCAGAAATTAAATTCCACTTCCTCAACGTTTTCCAGGCATGCCTCAAGCTGTTCCACTGGCTAATGTACGCTGCTGCACATTGCAGGCTTTGGCTTTAGCCTCTCACTTAAGTCATCTTTTGGTCTGTCTTTTGATTTCTCGCCCGCTGGAACTGCTGCCCTTGTTTGACAGATCTGTGCAGGCAGCACAAGTGAAGGATGGTGCATTCACAGAATACTCCTGAGTGAGGAGCTGGACTGTGACTCTGCTCTGCTTTTACACCGGTTTAACTGACCTGATGGGGAGAAGTTGCTCCTCAGGACATGGTGGGTCCCAGTCAGATCTTGCTTGGAGGTGAAATGTGCTCCCGTCTTACTCTGCTTTTGGTTTCAGCTGGGGAAGTGTCACTGCAGAGTAAATAAATAGACTGAGAGAGGCTCTTAGCGTCAAGATTTTCTGCCAAGTTGACCTTGCTTTGTCCCAAAACAGTGGTTCATCCCAGTGTGAAGAGAGTCCAGAGCTCTCACACGTGCCTTGCTTGGGAGGTGTGCCCAGTACCTTTCCCAGTAGCTGTCAAGTTTTCCACTATATAGAGTACTTTGTAAAATGAAAGGTGTTTTCAACAAACTTCTCTGTCCGGATAAACCAATGGAGGATTGTGCTGCATTTTTCCATACAGGGTATCCTCCCCTCCACTTGCCTTTACTTTGAGTTATGTGGCAAATGGACAGGACACTCCATAGGGAGTATAGATGTTTGCCAGTGCTGTCCGACTGGAGAGACATTGGGAAATTGGGAGTTTAAATGCTTTATATATGACTCAAGTTTCACTTCAAGCCATGAAAAAATGGACTTAGATCTACACAAACTTTGAGTCTGCTTTTGGAAAAGGGATGGGGAGAAGTAAGAGAGGTTTGTTGTCCAGATATACTGTAGCCACGGACAATCTCCTTTGTACAGTGGAATTCTTGACACCATCTTGTGTTTCCCAGAACTTTCCCATTACTCAAGGCTCTGATGTGTTTCTACAGTGTCCTTCAGGTTGGTAGGCTACAGTATAATATTGCCATTTTTTGCTGCCTTCTCCCAGAGAAATAAAAGTAAAGGAATCTTATTTGGCCTCCCCTTACTCAATATTTGAGTTGTGCTGGGGATTTATATGCAGTAGCTTGGGGTGTGCTGGTGGGAATGGTGATGTTAATATTTAGAGTCATGAAATTCTGCATGTTGGATGACTCTGATCTCTTAGTGTTACTAAACATTGGATAGGTCACACTAAATCAAGCCAGTTGTATTTGCATAGATCTCCATATACAAGTAAATGTGATTTGTTGTTGTTGGGGTTTTTTTAACTGCAGAAAAAGGTGGGTAAGTGAATTTTCCAGTTGTAGCTTTAAATGAAGGCCATTACTGTCTGTTTTGCCATTCACTCCATCCCTTACTTGATCCTACAGGTGGGTGTCAGGGGGTTCTCTCTTCAGCACAACAGGGCTGTTAGGATGGAAAACACTTGAAATTCACACATGGACATTGCCCTGGATGGTGTCACAAGAGATACTGTGAAATGGAAAGAAATAAACCCAATAGAATTAAATTTTCATGATTCTTTGATTCTTTAAAGTTGCATTCTTCCCAAAAATAAGTGGTAGGCAGGTATTCCTTGCAGGTGTTGGAACAGAAATTATTGCATTCATTCATCAGCAAGCTGATCTCTCTGTTGCTGTTCACAGAAGTCGGTATCTCAAAAATCCATTCTCAATGTCTGCAAACTGCTGCGTTGCTGAAAACTGCAAAATGATACTCTCTCTTTCTCCTTTCTGATGAGCTGATCGATAAATCAGGCATTTCCATAACGCCCTATTTACTTGCTCTACAGTTGAAATATAATATTTACAGTTGTAAATATTCTTCGCAGCTGGTAGCTGGTTTCTCCATCCTGCTTTTATGATAAGTTTACAGCACACTGCTATCATCAGGCTGGATCCTACATGTTTTTTGGCTGCCTCAGGAGACATAAAAAAAAAAAGGCAACTGCTTTGAAGTCTTGTGTAGTGTTTATGCATGAGCCGTGTGTTTCTTTTGGGTTAAGTTCTAGTTGTAACCTTCCTCGTGCGCAGCTGCGCATCTCGAGTGTGAATGTTGTGGGTTTACAAGGCACCGTGTGCAGGCTGGTAAGAGCAATCTCCATCAGACATCCCACTGCTCAAGTTAATCAACCTGTACATGTATTTCTTTAACCTCATGCTCTCGAGCCATTTAGCGGGAGCCTGAACCAAGTGAAAAATGGGAAATAAGCTGGAGCTTGCAGGGAATAAAATTGCTGGGATTTGCAGGAGGGTGGTGAGAGTCGTGTGTCTGGCTTCAGTGAGCTTCAGGCAGCGCTGTGGGGACCTTTTAATTTCTTCTGTAATTCCCAGTCAGGGTGGCCAAATGTTTTTCTCGTTTCTACATATTGTTTGTTACTCCTAGTTAAATATTTTATAGTGCAAGAATCATCTGAGACACATCCATGCCTGCATGTATAGAAAATTTAGATGTTTCCAGCCTTGTCAACTTAACAGCCTTATTAGCATTTTCATATCATCTTTCCAATTAGTAAATCCCTTTTTGTTGTTGATGTACAGCTTGCAAGTAAAAGAAAAAGCTACCTTGGATTAGATTTACATCATGTCACACTCTTTGATGAAAGCACTGATTAGTGTGAGTCGTTCGGTGTCGTTCCCCCCATGCCTTTCCCCATGAGCTGTCAACTTTCATCAGGAGCAGGAAATGTATGTTTGCAAAGTGTAACTGTTATTAGCAGAATTCAAAATACAGGAAGGTTTGGCTTGTTGGGTTTTCTTTTCCTCTCAGAGATGTGTTAGAGGAGTAAGGAAGTGTGTGGGCAAGTGTGCTGCTTGGTTTCAGTCTTATTTATCTGCTGCATTTTCAGTTCTGGTGTTGTGCAGTGATTTACCACAAGTTTTCCTGCCTCTGTGAAAAAGGAGTCTTTGTGATAATGGGTTTTTGTTGTTGTTGTTGTTGACTGCTACATCGGGTCCTCTGTTAGCAAACCAGTTAAACGGTGAGTCACTCCAGGGAGTAGGAGTGATTGCAGCACGCACAGAAACAGTGTAGGGA
>NW_009919524.1:82196-83483 GCF_000696875.1 Nestor notabilis
AGAAGAGAAGCTATCAATAGAATTGCTGACCGCCGGTTGTTCCCCAAAGTAGAGCAGTGTGGCTTCGAGGAGGAGAAGATAGATTTGTATTGGTATTAGTGGTGAAATCTTAGGGTTTTTCTACAGATATTTCCCTTCAGTCTTTAAAGAAGATGGCATAATCATTGCTTATAGACGTCCAGGTCTGGGGCCTCCAACACAAGAGGGATGTGGACCTGTTGGACTGAGTCCAGAGGGAGCCATGGGGATGCTGCGAGGGCTGGAGCAGCTCTGCTCTGGAGCCAGGCTGAGAGAGCTGGGATGGGTCAGCTGGAGAAGAGAAGGCTCCTGAAGGGGAGACCTTAGAGCAGCTCCAGTGCCTAAAGGGGCTCCAGGAAACCTGGAGAGGGGCTTTGGACAAGGGATGTAGGGACAGGACAAGGGGAATGGCTTTAACCTGCCAGAGGGGAGATTGAGATGAGCTCTGAGGCAGAAGCTCTTCCCTGTGAGGGTGCTGAGGCGCTGGCACAGGGTGCCCAGAGAAGCTGTGGCTGCCCCATCCCTGGCAGTGTTCAAGGCCAGGTTGGACACAGGGGCTTGGAGCAACCTGCTCTAGTGGAAGGTGTCCCTGCCCGGGGCAGGGGGTTGGAGCTGGTTGGAGTCTGGGATTCTATGATATGATTCTATGAGGGGACAAATTATGCGAGAGGCTGCTCCGTATGCTGGTGGCAGAGAGGGGAGCTGTGTCTGTCCCTCTAAGTCCCTGCCCACACATATGCATTGGCCACACATGGGTTTGTGTCTACTCAGAAAGGCAGAAGACTTCTCACCTTGTGATCTTGGGTGATCCTGGGCTCCAGGATGTGAGTGGGGACTCGCTGCTGGAGATCCCACAAGCAGATACGGGACTCTTCCCTGGAAGAGTGTGCGTCACCCAAACCCTCCTGCTGGAGCCTCACTAAACATCTTCTGGTGGGTTTTACAATCAGCCAGCAAGAGTTAGAAAAATAGTAACTCTGAATGCATTTATTTGGAGTATTTGTGAAAGTTCAAGGCTATTCAGTAAATGGGTTTTACTGGTCCTGTTAGCTAATAGCAAAAAGTGAGGTCTGGTAGTGAACATGGTCTTTTTAATGGTAATATAAATGTTTGCTAATTACCATATGGAGATGAAGGTCATATTAATTACAAAACGGTTCTTGCAATGCAACCAAGCAACCATCCTTTTAATTTTTTTTTTATGGGATTAATTAGAGATAATCTGCATTCAGGACTGACAGCTTTTCTTCATCATGTTTGCAAGAAAAA
>NW_009919524.1:83514-89420 GCF_000696875.1 Nestor notabilis
GGAAATAATTGCCTGCTGTGTGCCCTGCACATCTGTGCTGGGTGGTGCCATCAAAGTCTTGGCTGCACTTTGGCCAAGCAGGACAATCAAACTAAAGAGCTGAAGAAGCACCCGCATCAGAGCAGATTTGGCCTTCTTGAGCTTTCATTTAAAATATGGATGAGTGCTTGTGCCAAGAGGCTTCTGAAGAGCATTGGGTCTGTTCTCATTAAAGACTGTGGGTTAACTCATGCTGCTGGCAGTAAATGCCGTGTGCCTGGGACAGGGAGGATAACCTGCTGCTGCTCAGTCTCGTCACGTACATGGCTCTCTTTGCTGCTCCGTCGCTGGCATCGCTCACATTATTTAAGTTAAAAATGGGCAAGGGGTGCACTGCCAAAGCCATCCTCCTCTTGTGCGTGCTCCTTAGGCACTTGCTACATGGAAATGTGTGCACAAGTGACCGTGCAGTCTGCTGAGCACATGGGAGGTGGTTTACTGGGCAACGCAGTAACATGATTTTAGATGTTGCTGATTATAGAACCATAGTATGGTTTGTGCTGGAAGGGACCTTAAAGCTCCTCCAGTTCCAGCCCTCTGCCACGGGCAGGGACACCTTCCACTAGAGCAGGTTGCTCCAAGCCCCTGTGTCCAACCTGGCCTTGAACACTGCCAGGGATGGGGCAGCCACAGCTTCTCTGGGCACCCTGTGCCAGCGCCTCAGCACCCTCATATTGAAGAGTGATGTCCACAAGTAGACTGTTTCCTCTCGTGTAGAGTGGTTCGGGGTGGCTGATCCCAGCGTGGAGCTCTTTGGGCACCATTTCATACCTGCTAATAGTTTATCTGATGGTATTTTAAGTTGCTCTGGGGCATCCCTGCACTTTGCTGTTGAGGCGGTGCACAACATCTCTTCTGCTTTCTAAGGCAGATGAGTGCTTGTGGTGCTGCAAGAGTCTCATACTAAACCTGGGAGGATGGGAATCGATTTCTGCTTGTCATGAGGAAGTGTCACGTGTGGCAATTGCAGTTCTCCATGCCGTGCGATGCTGACCCTGCTTGTGGCAGAGCTGGGACCCTGGGGCTCTATCCAATGAGCTGCTATGAACTGAACCATGGAACTAAACCTGCACACTGCAGGTTACAATAAAACCTCATCCCTGAGATTCTCCACACTGGTGCTTGTTGTATTCCCAGTGTGGGAAGGCTGAGCGGGCCTCCAGCCCGCTGCTGACCTCAGGCAAGTGAAAAACTGGAGCAGTGATACGAGAACTGAAGACTGGTGATGAGCTTTGGAGTTTGACATCTGCTAACATGCATGTGCATGTTATATTCACTTGTACGGGTGTGAGTTGGTGCCACATGTAGGTGAATTGAACCAATCTTCTGAAAATTACAGCTCTTGTGCCCAGGCATTCTTTGATTGCCTAGAAAATGATGCTAATGATTCTGATTTGTATTAATCAGTGTGGGAATAAAAGGAAGGGAAATATGAACGTAATAGCTTCTGTTCACATACCCTTCATCAGAGGCTGTGCACACAAGCGTGGTTTTTCCCCCGCTGCGTTGGTTGGACGAGTCATGTCATGGCTCAGCAGCTTCTTTGCCCTCCTCCTGCCCACGCTTTGGAAGATCACGCTGAAGATAAAAGTCAAGAGGAAAAATAATCCCTTGCCTGTGTTTTACCAGATGCCAGGATTCCGGTTTTAGTCCCAAACTCTTTGCTGTTCAGTTCTAGATGTTTAATGTGTCATTCAAGTTGAATGTTGTGGTGACAGCGATCAGATTCACTTGACTACTTCTGTGCTGGCACCGTGCTCTCGTTCAGATGCGTGTCAGCAGAGGGGATTTAAGAGGATGTATGTGCTGCACTGAACCAAGCTCAGGAGGATTGCGTGCTCAGAAAGGTGGTCAGCATCTTAAAACAATTACTGCTCAAATAGGGTGGAACGCAAGGAGGAAGACTGATGTCTCTGTTTCATTGGTGTATATGTGAAGCACTGAAGGGGTTTAAACTCAGATGCTCGAAGGTATTTAGGCTTTACAAGCAGAAGCCTATTTGGAGACTCTGGAGAGCATGGTGAAGGTCACAGGATAAGGACTAGTAGCAAGTCAGTGCTAGAAGCTGAACTCAGAGCTCCTTAGTCATACATACCACGATTGTACAGTGTTTTTCACTTTTAGCTTCACTAACACATAGCTGCTGCCTTTATTTATAGAATCATAGAATGGTTTGGGTTGGAAAGGACCTTAAGATCATCTAGTTCCAACCCCCCTGCCATGAGCAGGGACACCTCACACTAAACTGTGTCACCCAAGGCTCTGTCCAGCCTGGCCTTGAACACCTCCAGGGTTGGAGCATTCGCAACTTCCTTGGGCAACCTATTTATGGAGCCCCTTGGTTTTTTTCAAGGTGTATGTAGTGAATTCAAGCTTGCTGGCCATAGCCTTGATTTTCTTTGTTGCTCTTCACAGGTCTTCTAGAAATTGCCCATAGATTTCAAGGGTCCATCCCCTTGAAAATCACCATAAACACAAGTGCTTCCCTGTTTAGTTTCTCAGGGGTTCAGAGGGATGTGTGGGGCTTAATGTGTAAACAGGACAGAGGGTTTTCTTTCAAATAAAGAGAGAAAAGAAACCATGAAAACATTTCCGTGAGTATTTTCAAGGAGAGCTTTTCTTCAGCTTACGTCTGGGATCTATCTAAAGAGGTTGTCTTTAAGACACTCTTTGGATCTTATTTTCGAGGAATCATTTTCTTGATGAGGAAATTTCCCCTCCGCTACATTTGGACTCTCACCCATTAGAGTTTTTCCGTCTCAGCTTCGTGTGCTCTCTGATCAGGCTGCACAGTTGGAGGACACGTTCTGCACAAAGTGGCCACACGAGGAGGAGATTGACAGCCATCCTTGTCAAGCTCCTGGCTCGTCAAACTCTCCGGAGGCTGTTTTTGAGTCAGATGCTCTGTGCCTGTTCTCTGCAGTCGCAGATGCTTGTGTGGCCTTTGCGGCATCGCTTCACCAAGTGCCCAGCCCCATGGGGTTTTCTCGCCCAGCTCAGGGCTGTGGTTTGGGCTTTGGGAGCCTTTGTGTGCACCGGGTGATGTAGCTGTGTGGAAGGCCAGGGTGGTTGTCCCAGAGTGATGGCAGTAATGATTGGACTTGGTGCTGCTAGCTCAGGGCTGGTGCAGATGATAAGGCCCTTTGTGCTGAGCTTCCATGTACATCTTGGGAGCTCCCTGGAGAGTGGATGAGGCTGTGTGCTGACAGATTGAGCCATGGAGAGTGAGAAGGTTCATCCCACTTTCAGGGGGTTTGTTTTATCATAGAATCACAGAATGGTTTGGGTTGGAAAGGACCTTAAGATCATCCAGTTCCAACCCCTGCCATGGGCAGGGACACCTCACCCTAGACCATGTGTTGCCCAAGGCTCTGTCCAACCTGGCCTTGAACACTGCCAGGGATGGAGCATTTACCACTTCCTTGTGCTTCCTTCCAGCGCCTCACCACCCTCACAGTAAAGAACTTCTTCCTTATATCTAACCTGAACTTCCCCTGTTTCAGTTTGACCCCATCACCCCTTGTCCTATCACCGCAGTCCCTGATGAAGAGCCCCTCTCCAGCATCCTTGTATCCCCCTTCAGATATTGGAAGCTGCTCTGAGGCCTTGATGCAGCTTCTCTTCTCCAGGCTGAACAGCCCCAACTTTCTCAGCCTGTCTTCACACAGCTTCATTCACACAGTCTTCATGTCTTCATCATTTTGCTGGTTTGAAAAGGTTCCTCAAATATCACTCCAGTGATCTCTAGGCTTAAAATGGTTTAGTGGGCTGGGAACTAGAAAACACTTTAGCTTAGAAGAGTGTAAGTCCTCCGAGGTGTAACCAGGTAACGAATGAGAGGATTGTTGAAGCCTTGTTTTCTCTGTGGCAAAGACAACTTAATGGAAGTGTGGAGCGTGCCATTGAGCTAGCAAAGTTTGAAAGAGCCGACAGAAAGTAGGTGGCTGGTAGCGGAGCAACGTGTGTCTGACAGCTGAGGAGCGAACAGAGGATGCAGTGACAGAGGCAGGGGCAGAGGGAGTCTGGCAACAAAAACTAGGCTGGTGAGAACAAAGCGCTGTCTGTCGGGGAAGGATTGCTCGTCCCTTTGATCACGGCGAGGAGGGATGCTCAGCGAGCAGCCTTCAGACAGGGAGAGGCAAGCGAGGGGGGTGGCAGGATGCAGCCCGGTGTGTGGGGCACTGCTGGGGTACCCCGGGTGCTGCACAGCATCTTCGCCCTGGACACATGGCCAGGGCTGTGTTCAACAACCACAGTTTTGGGGAAGGGGACATTTATCCTTGGAATCGGGGCAGAATCCCTTTAAGCTTCCAACTTGTTTTAAGGCAATAGTTCAGCCCTGTTGTGTGCTGTGATTTGGGGTTTACCCGTGCCTGTGAGATCCCAGCTGATAATTTTAAGGTCTAAAATACGATGTGTGTAATCTGCTCAGCCTCTGCCCTTGCTTTGGTTTCCTTCCAGCCCTGTGGGTGGCCAGGAGGAGATGGAAGCTCTCCAGTGACGCTCTGCAGTAGGTTTTGACCTCGGGAAGGACAGAACAGGAATTGTAAAGGGCCACGTTTGCTGTCTTGTGGGGTCCAAGGGGGAGGCTTTTGTGTGACAGTGGATTAAGAGGCTTCTTCAGCGCTGACAGTGCCTGCGGCTCTGGCATGGGCTGGGCAGCTGGGGAGCCCTGTCCTGCCTCTTCATCTTCCTCGTGCAATTGCTCTATCATTTCTCACTAGCAGCTCCCAAGTTATTCATCATGAGCACATGGCTCCAACAGGGACATATGCTACTCAGCAAAGCCAGAATCACAAATGAAGTACTTAATCTAATAAGGAAGAGCAGTGCCCAGTGGTAGGACAGCCCTGCCTGTCCAGCTTCCCAGAAGAGGGGCAGAAGCTGGAAACAAACAGGAAGACATTTTACCAGTGCTTTTATGTTGAGCCTTTCCAGCAGCTTCCTGTAGAGCTTCATTAGCATCGAGTTTTTAATTCTTTATTTCATGTTTTAGACTGTTTGCATTGGCTGGCCCTGGCCACACAGCGCTGGATTAGGTGGCTCTCCGTGAGTAACAGCCCTGAGAATATGTGCAATTCATATCCTTGCTCTGAAACAACTCTATCAAAGCCTTTTTTTTACTCAGCTTAGTTTCCTTGAAGTGTACCCATTCTCCTCTTGTTCCATCTGCTGGCTCTCAAGTTTACAGGCTCAAACTTCTTCGACAGACTCATATTCCTTGGCCACCCAGCGTGTAAACTGGAAAGGTAATATCTTGCTGCAGGTCTGTTCATTCTTGTGCAAATTCTAATGAAAGGTTATATTTGGTAGTTGTAAATTAGAAATTAAAGTAAGTTACGTGTGTGTGGGGAGATGTGTGGAAAATGGCAATCCTGGGTTGGTATTTTTTGAAGTGAGGTAATCCCAGTCGCTCGAGTAATACAGAGATCACAGCCTCTAAAAGGGAGAAGAGTTAAACAGCAAACACAGTTTAAAATGGCACTTGGCTCTGTGGCTGTTAATGAAGAAGTCGTTGCTACAAGATTGTCTCCCCCAGTCTCCCGACTCCTCTGAAGGCATTTGGAGGCAAACAATAGGTTACTTATTCTTGTGTCAGGGGAAAAAAAGTAGAAATAAGATCCAGACATTGCTCACTCTTTTTTTTCTGTAGCCCCAAAGGCTGGGGGTGTGCATGGAGACCTGCTGCCTGCAGGAGGGACGTGAGCTGGTGGCGATGCAGCGGGACTGAGCTGGATTAGGGACTGGAATCGTGGAATTACAGAGTGGTTTGTGTTGGAAGGGACCTTAAAGCTCATCCAGTTCCAACCCCTGTCACAGGCAGGGGCAACTTTCACTTGAGCAAGTTGCTCCAAAGCCATGGTTTC
>NW_009919524.1:89451-98130 GCF_000696875.1 Nestor notabilis
AACACTGCCAGGGATGGGGCAGCCCCAGCTTCTCTGGGCACCCTGTGCCAGCGCCTCAGCACCCTCACAGGGAAGAAATTCTGCCTCAGAGCTCATCTCAGTCTCCCCTCTGGCAGGTTCAAGCCATTCCCCTTGTCCTGTCCCTAACGGGCCCTTGTCCAAAGCCCCTCTCCAGGTTTCCTGGAGCCCCTTTAGGCACTGGAAGCTGTTCTAAGGTCTCCCCTTCAGGAGCCTTCTCTTCTCCAGCTGCCACATCCCAGCTCTCTCAGCCTGGCTCCAGAGCAGAGCTGCTCCAGCCCTCTGAGGTCCTCCTGGAATCGCTGGTTCCCAGGACAGCAGCAGCTCCTGACACAGCTCTTTACCCCTAACTTATATTAAACGTATCTGTAACCTGTGACACCCACCAGGATAGCTGGGCCCGGTTGTTAATCCGACAGTCTGGACCTTTACGTGGCAACTTCACTTGAGCTGTTCCATCTGTGTGTGGCTGTCACCAGTTGTGTGCAGCAGCCTCGCTGTCTGGTGAGCAGCTTCTCCGGTGCCACGTCGACAAATGCACTAAAACAAGGCACAGGGAAGGAAAAGGGAGAAGCTGAATGAAATCATTTTGCTTTTACGCTGCTGCTCACATTTTGTTCTAGAAGCAGCCAGAACGTTACAAAACCCAAATTCAGTGAGTCCCTGTATTCATGTGACACAGGCTGCACTGAAGGATTTGTCTTCAAGACTGTGACCTTTAGTGGCACAAAATTTGCCATGAGATAGATGAGAAAAGTAGGACTGTGTAAAAGAATCCTTTTGTGTGTAACCAAGGAGTTTCTGAACACTATCAGTATTTAGATTTGCTTTTTAGAAACCAGGACCACATTTACTGCACCTAAGGGAGTGATGGGCTTCAGTGCTGCCGTATCCACACCCAGCATACTTGAAAAACTAAAATCAAAAGTAGTCCACAATAATACTAGTTTCATATGGGTTGAAATTTTGTCAAGCAATTGGGATTCTGTCTCACTCATTGACTTTCAGCAGTGTTGAAGCCGTCGTGCTTCAAAGGAGCTTTTGAAAATTGAGTTTTAGGGGTTGAGCCTTGTATGTGCTTGCTCTGAAATACTTGTGTTTTGCTCGATTGCCTGTTGACAGGGCCTCTGTTCCCTTCCCAGGATGTCTTGGCAGGAAATAAAGTGATGGAGCCCTTGGAGCTTGGGTGTGGGACCATGCCCAGTCCCAGACCCATGAGGCTCCCGCGGCCCTGACCCACCTGGCAGTGCTGCAGAAATGCCTTTGGATCCCTAGGTGGGAAGTGCTGAGGAAAAACGCTGCTTTTATGAGCTGTTCAGTTCATTTCTCTGCAGATCTGCAATGGCTGACATCTGTTTGCTTTTCTTTGTGGTTTTGGAAAAGAAGAGAGGATTTAGATCCAAAATAGCTATAAGATGGCTTGACATGGAGTAGCATGAATAGGCTTGTTTTGTCTCCTCCTGTTATGAATCACTTTCCATATTAATTTCAGACTTTGAGTCCATGTGTATTTCTCCTTGCGGAGCTGCACTCCACTTTGAGTTGTCCTATTGTTTGAAAGAGAAATACCTCATGTCTGTTTGCTTCATATCAGAAACCAGGGTCCCCCGTGGAGGCAAAAGCTGGAGCTGCAGAGTGAAGTTGGGCTGGTTCGAAGGCTCTTCCTGAGGAGCTGCAGGCGCTCTCCCAGCCCTCCAGTCAAAAGTTTAGATGGAGTAATTACCCCTATTGTGCAGTTTCTTCATCCACCGCCTCAAGTTTTGCTTTCTCTCATGTCTCTGTAATCAGCCTGTGGAGTCTCTGCATGGCCAGGGAGGGTTTTGTGCTCTGGAGGAGCGGTGGTGGGGATAATCCAATGTCCCGGCCTTAAATGTGCATTCAGAGCCTGCCAAGGTCTCCTGTCTGCTGCCATTGCTTGCAGAACCATCAGTTAGAGCTTTTTCCACCCCCTTTTTGGGTAAAATACCAGTCCACTTGCAGTGAAGGTCCTTCCCTACTCCTTTGCCAGATGTCATGGATTGCTGCCTCGGAATGGCTTTCCCATGAAAAGCATAAATAAATATAAGTCTTCAAGCTGTTGGCGTGAAGTCAAGCCCCCCCCGTCTTGTTGAGCTGCTTTTTTTCTTTTCCTTTTTCTCAGACAGATTCATGTCTTGTCTTTAGTGGCCTATTTTGGTCAAACATCAAAACCACCCATCCTTCTGCATGTGTGTGTGTCTATGGAGGAGACTGAGGCCATTTAGGTGTGAGGAGGGGAACAGTGGGGTAGGAAGCCGAAGCTGCGGGTGGGAAGCAGCAGCTCTGGGGTTACCTTCTAACATTTATCTCTGTCTTTTGCACTGGTCTGAGGATCAGATGAAAGTGGAGTCGTGTTTATGTAGAGGCTGTATTATATTGTATTGCTTGATGAGCAATACACGGGTTAGTTTGGTGTCTGGGTCTGTTTGGGATTGCAGAGTGCCGCGTGTTCAGAGGTCGGGGGATGAAGTATCATGTAGCCAGGGGAGAAATGAAAAGCTTGGGGACCTCTTCAGTGCAGATGATAAAGCTGCACTACTCCCTTATTCCATATTTCTACATGGTTTCAACCATGCTGAGCTTCCACTGTGCAGCCAGCAATTCCTCTCTGTTGGCTGAGGGATAACGGGATGTAATACACGCTACCAGCTCATTGGCTTTTAGAGTGTTTCTAGCCCTGTAATGTAGAGCTCAGGAGTTAGACCCCCATGTGAACGCTGTGATACCACTTTTGAAATCATCAAAATGAGAAGGAAGGAGAAGGTTTTAAATCTGTCACTGGGTCGTATTTTCAAGTCCTTCTCTGATATTAGAAATTCTTCTTGTTGGAAGGTGAGAATCCCAAACCACACCATTCCTGGGAGGGTATCTTAGGAAAAAGAGTAGCCAGAGTAAAGAAGAGAGTAGTTGTGGAACCCTTTGCATTACCAGCACTGCACTGCATGAACGTGCTGATTAAAGCTGGGAGGAGCTGTTTTCATTTCCTTGCATTTCCCTGGGAACGTAGCATCTCATCTGAGCACAGGCTTCTGCAGCCAGATGGAGTTTGCTTTTGTTGTGCCACCTTCACATAGGGAATATCAGGCTGCGTTTGCAGGGTAGACTGCAAACCTGGGAGCTTTGCTGGCCACACCAGTCACCAGCAAGAGACCAATTAGTTCATAGAGCACTGGGACACGTATAGCAATGAGAACAGGGTATATGAGATTGTTCTCAACTGCCATCCTTGCAGAGCTGCTGTGCTGGCTCTGCTCCCCTCCCAGTTCTTTTGTGGTTTATGAATGGTTAAGATGGAGTCAGACAGAAAGCAGAGTCGGCACAGCCAGGCTGTTGCCCTATTAGAAGGTCCAGATGTACTGAATCAGGGTTCCTTGTGGCTTCTGATGGGGGAGAAACACAACAGGGCTCTAGTTAGGTTTAAAGGATTTGGTAAGTGCACGTGTCATAGGTCTAACTGCCTTTGATGGGTACCAGATGGCAAACAGAAAGGGGAGGATGGAGCCGAGGGGAGGGCACAGTGAGGAGGCAGAAGGATGGAGAGGTCCTTTGTGACCCTCTGCAGGGAAATGTTCTGTGTATATGTATAAATTAATCTTCCCATCCATTGGGCCATATAGGTACAAGCCTGTTGTTTCGGTGCAACGATTAATTGTATTGTGGAAGTATCTCACAGCTCTCTGTGGGTTTTCATTTCCAAAGGAAGCCCATCTTCATTTCCAAAGGAAGGTGAGACTCTGCAGTTCCAGCCCAGAGAGCAGGAGGTTTGGCCAGGGCTGCTGGCTTAGACAGGGGTGACAGATTGCCCCATCCTCACTTGAGTTGTATCCACTGCTGGATTCCCAATCTTAGAAGAGAGTAAGATGTCACATAGACCCAGAGAACAGGGATGCTGTCGTGCAGCTGCCAGTGCTTGCTTTAGAATAAACAAACGTTGGATCAGTTCTTTGTTCTACGGTTTTCAGTGCAAATTGTAATCGGTTTCTAATTCACTGAATCCTTGGGATGATGAGATTTTCTCTTAAAAAAGTTATATTTGTGTATAATGAGTTGGGAAAGAGAAGGCATCCGAGTGATTTATTTGCATACGGTGATTTAAACACTGTGATTTTTCTCAGTCCTAAAAAAGCCAAACAAACCAGAGACAGGTGAAAGGATTATGTGTGGAAAAAGTGCTGGAAGACATGGACATGGCACCGTTTTCCACTTTGCAACCTCTAGGATACTGCAGCTTTAGCTGGGAACTTCTGTCGCTCAGATAATTGGGAAACCAGTGAGACACTAGGATTAAAAACACAGGCTCAATGCCTCATTAGTGTAAAGTAGCAGAGCAGTTTGGCTTTGGGGAAACTTCTAGATTTATACCACCTTCAAGCCTGCCACGGTGTGTTTTCCACTATTGTGTTGTAATTCAGCACAGCTTGTACAGCAATGGAGAGTAACTGTTGGCAGGGAAACGGAGTAGATAAATCTTTTATGAGCGAGTCCAGTGTCCCTGGGCTGTGCTCAGCCCTCTGGGGAGCTTCACGAGAGCTGGTGGTGGCTCTGGCTGGGCTCTGGTGTTGGCCAAGGAGGAGACAGGAGCACCATGGCTGGTGCATACAACTGGGTGCCTGAAAGGGTCCATATACTGGGGTGTGGGTTGTTCAGCCTGGAGTCACCCTGTATATATGTGAGACAAACACATCCCATGTATACCTCTTGCAGCAACACGCTTGGTGCTGTCAAAGTCCTTACTGTTCACAGGATCAGGGAAGATGTTAAACATGCAGAGCTGGAAGAATGTTTTGCCAAAACCCTTTAGATTAAACCCAAACCAAACCATTTTTATAATTCGAAATCTTAGAAAAATTGTGTCAATTTCAACATAATTTCCATGGAGAAGCAGTTTTGGGAAGAAGAATGTGTAGATGTAGAAAATGTCAGAATTTAGCTGGGTAATTTTGAAGGGTAGTTTTATGAGTGTGCCTTTCTGATAGGTTTTTCTCCATTTCATAGTACATTGAGTTATCATATTACTGAGCTGCTGTAATATGGTGTGATTTGAAACGTGGCTAATGCATTTATGTACATTTATAAAATATGTGTATTTAGATACACATGATTACTTTTTGAATCACGAAGGGCATTGCTGTTTAGTACAGTGTGAACCCTTGCTTGCCCACATCGCAGTGCTTCATTACCAGATAACAATGTCTGGTGTTTCTGATGTGTCTGAAGTTGAGCCGAAGGGTGATGGGATCAGTGAGTAGTGGGGGTTGAAGGCCCTGCTGGAGGTCCTTTGGTCCAACCCCCTCCTCAAAGAAGGCCAAGCTCAAGTTCAGATCAGGTTGCTCAGGGTCATGCCGTGTTGAGTTTTGGATACATCCAAGCGTGCCAGTTCCTCAGCCTCCCCGTGCTGGATCACTGTTGTGGTGAAAATGGTTTGCGGATGTTGCAGTGTCTTATGCTGCAATCTGCTTGTCCTTAGAATCATAGAATCAACCAGGTTGGAAAAGCCCTTTAAGGTCATCAAGTCCAACCATTCCCCAGCAGTGCCAAGGCCACCACTAACCCATGGCACTGAGCGCCTTGTCTGCACGGTGTGTGAACACTTGCAGGGACGGTGACCCCACCGCTGCCCTGGGCAGCCTGTTCCAATGCCCGAGCCCCCTTTGGGGAAGGAATTGTTCCTCAGCTCCATCTAAACCTGCCCTGGTGCAGCTTGAGGCCGTTTCCTCTTGTTCTCTCCTTGTGTGTGTCTGCTCCTCTAGAGGCTCCATCTGCTCTACAACCTGCTGTTGTGTGTCTGAAGACAGCGAGAAGGTCCCCCTCAGCCTCCTCTTGAACAAACACATCTCCTCAGGCTCTCCTCCATCATGTGCTCCAGCCCCAAGGGTTGCAGCTGAATGCTGGAATATGCATCTAACTTGATTAATCTAAATTGGGTGCCAGTGATAATGAAGATGTATGAGGAGAAGCTTCAGCCTGGTGGCTGCTTAGGTCCATGTCAACATGTGTTGTTGCTGGGCTTTCAGCTGCGTTACCACAGCCTTTGCTACCTCCTGCTGCAGGAGCTGACTGATTAAAGCCTCTTCAGATATGTAACTTCACGTTGTCATCACGTTTCCAGACTCAGCTTTTGTGCCAGTGTGGGGGATGCTCTCCCTGCAACGCACATCACAGATATTTTCATCTAGACAAAAACCCGTTTCAATTAGTAATAAACAACAGATGTCATGGAGGAATTAAAAAATAATCGGGTTGCTCAACTCACATGTTGCATCCTGCAGATATTATCTGGGGCAAAAAGAAAACAGTGACACAGCGATTCTGGGGTTGGAATTAGGAATTACATTCGGAGGAGGCTTAGACTGGGTGTTAGGGAACATTTTTTCCCCCAAAGGATGCTCAGGCATTGGAACAGGCTGCCCAGGGCACTGGTGGGGTCACCATCCCTAGAAGTGTTCACAATCCGTGTGGACATGGCCCTTAGTGCCAGGGGTTAGTGGTGGCCTGGGCAGTGCTGGGGAATGGTTGGACTTGATGATCTTCAAGGTCTTTTTTAACCTGGTTGATTCTATGAGTCTATGATTGTAATTTTTATCACGTTTACTTAAACTGAAACCAAACTCTTGCTCTGGGTTTGTGCTGGAGATGTCTAGGAAGACATGTATCTAGCAGCAGCAGCAGCCATTCACACTGTGCAACTGGCACTCATGCACTTGAGCATCTTCCATGGGAGGATTTATGCTGCTTCACCTCCAAACTTGTGTTCAGCAGTCCCCAGCCAGCCCAAAAGTCACCATGGTGAGCCCCATTCTGGGTCTCTGCATGGTCATGGTGAAGGTTGGTTGTCACTCATGGCCCTGTATGCTTGTTGTATGTCACTCGTGGCACTTGGAACGTGCAGAGAGGGGCAGGACCCCCCCTTCTGCAGGGTAGCTGTGGTGTAGCTCCACGTTCGCAACTCTTCCTGCCTTTGTGCCAGCAGATGCAAGGATGTAAGCAGATCTAACATGGGCAGCTGAAACCAGGAAACAAAGGAGGCTGGTGTGCATGAGCCTTGGGAATACTTGGCTCATCCTGCCATCAGCAGGCTAAATATTTGTAATTTCAATCATAAAAAATTCACCAGCTGCAGAAGTCAATAGAGGGGAAGTAGTAAACATGACATGACATTGCTTTTGTAGCAGTGCTCACAACAAGAAATCTCCCCTTTCAAACAAAAGCCAGACGTTGCTGCCTGGATGGACTTGAATGCTTGTAGGATCTTGTCAGAAAAATGTCTGCTCCAATTCAGTCATTTGGAAGAGGATCCCAAGTCTCTTTATAGTAATGAGGCTTGAATGTAGTCTTGAACAGAGTGATTTAAAGTGCAAGGGATGTTTCTTTACCCTGCCTGTTTATAGGGCAATGCATTTTTAATATTGAATGATCCAAAAGCCAGTTCAGGAAGGATATACAATCAAAGGAAGGAAATAGGTCATAATTTCTCACAGGGGACTACATGAAACCTTCAGTCATCTTAAATTCCCCATCCAGGCCATTTCCCTGAATATTAGATGGTGCCAAAGAGGCCTTTGTTTTGGTCCTGGTGATCTGGCATGGCAGCAGCAGCATATGCTGACCATCTTGGCTAGCATCTTTGGGGCCAGAAAGGTAAAACTGCCCCATGGTGAAAACAGATGGGCTGGTTTATCTTTGCTTGTGGGAATAAGACACTTGCCATTACTGTAGAGGAGGAGCAAAAGGCACCCCCTTTGCTACTGAAAATTCTAGCTCTGTCACTGAGGTCCCAAAGCCCTTATAGCTTCAATGAGAAATGAAATTATCTCTCTTATTTATATCCAGTAATAATTGCTTCTTCTAATTGCCCTACTTTGTGGGTTTCTTCCCAGCTGTTAGCCTGGAATTTCAATTTCAGTCTGATTTGTGTAATAACTTGACCCAAAAATTTGCTTGACACCATGGACTTGTCCTTCCCTGGTAACCAGATGTGGTCCTTCAGATGTATGTCAGGGGAGGAGTGGGTTAAACTCAGCCTCCTGTTCAAGTCTGACTTTCAGTGTGATCACTTTGGGCTCAGGCTGTGTGTCACAGGCTGTGCTTGATTCCACTGCCCGAGTGCAGGGATTAAATCAACACAGAAGGATGCAGTCCTTTTAAGAAACATTTTGGCATTGCAGATGGGAAGGGAACTTCTGAAGTAGAATTCCAGGGCTGGAGAAGGAAAGGTCCTGGACCAGGGTCACAGGGACAAGCTGCAGCCCTGTCCTTACCCCTCTGACACTTCCGCAGTGAAATGAGAGCATCCTCCTTGTCTGTCCATCCCGGATTAGCCATTAATATGCCTGTCACCATGTACTGGCACACAAAAAGGGAAGCAAAGCACATCCCACTGTCCTGACATTCCCCGATCTCCCCAGATGCTCTCTCCTGCTGGGGTATCTCTGTACCCCCATGGTAGTTTGGTGCTCTAAGGACAGGCAAATTTGTGCTTGGAGATGGAGGCTTAGGCTGCTATTGTGGCAAGTTCTTTAGTGTGAGGCACTGGAACACATTGCCCAAAGAGGAAGTAAATGCCTCATCCGTGGCAGTGTTCAAGGCCAGGTTGGACACAGGGGCTTGGAGTAACCTGCCCTGGTGGGAGGTGTCCCTGCCTGT
>NW_009919524.1:98161-109871 GCF_000696875.1 Nestor notabilis
GGCAGGGGGTTGCAACTGGGTGATCTTAAGGTTCTTTCCAACCCAAACCATTCTGTGATTCCGTGTCACAGCATTTCCCTCACTGACCTGCCTGTGGGCACAGGTTGGGTTTGCATCGACTCCCTGACGCTCACAAGGTGAACTTGGGCCAGAAGGCTGCCTTGAAGACAAAAGCCCTCCTGTATTATAGATCACATGTTGTCATCTAACAGATTTCTTTGGGTTAAAAGCCTATTTTTCTCACTTCTGTCATGGTCTTTCAAGGTGTGAAGAGCCTTTACTCAATCTGGAGGGAGAGAGGAAGGTTTCTGGGGAAGGGAATCGGTTGATCTGGGGTTTGTTTTGAAACCATGTCAGGATTTTTCTTTTTGACTGTGTTTCTCAGTACACAGGTTGTGATTGGCACACATTTGTGTAAGGAGGTAGCATTTAATGATGGCAAATGGGTGCCAACCATCAAAGGCATTTGAATTCCTGGGGCTGGTCTGCAAAGTTTCCTGCAGTCCATGGAGCAAAGGGTGATGAGTGGTGTTTTGCATTGCCCAGTAACTCGAATGCCTTCAGAATGGGCTCTTGTCCTGTGTGGATATTCCATCTTCCACGGAGCAGAGGGGGAAGGACATCAGCAGGCTGTGAATAACCACTGCCCGTGGCGTGCTGTGTGTAATGTGTGTGCAGGAAGGTGGCAATGGGGAACCACAGTCAACACTGATGTTTGGTTTCTAACTCACATCTGAGTACTCAAACATCCATTTTTTATGGATGTGGGCTTATTACTGGTTGCCTTTTTTTAGTGCTTCCTCTAACCCTGTAGTTCTCAGATGTGGTTCTGCATTGTAGTGTTAGGCAAGCAAAAGGACTTAGGTTTAAGAACAAATTCTGCAGGGAAGAGGCAATATATGTATTTATTTTGCCTTTTGGTTTCTGCTATATTGTATTTATGTATATAAATGAAGAAAGATACCTGTGTGTGTCTGTTAACCTACATAAAATACATACACCTCCTCTACCAGGTCAGTGTGACACTGTCACCCTATTACAAAACCACATTATAAACTTCCAGACACCATAAGCACATGGAAATTAAAATATCCAGGTATCCATGCAGGCTTTTCGTTGGTGAGGTGATTCTTGGGCCTGGTTTTTATCTCTAAGGGGATTTTCCTTTGCTCTTCCAAACTCATTTGGAGAGGAGAGAGAATACCCTGTCCTCCCACTCTTGCTGTGCCCCTTAGTGATGCAGTGGTGGCTGTATTTAAGGAGGGGAACTAAGTGGCCTCTTTGGTCAGCTTGGTCAGTGTGAGTGATCTCTAGCACCTGATAGTGACTGAGCAGGAAGGAGTCCACGCTGTCAGTACCTGCTGCATGTGCTGCCACAGCCCCACACATACAGAAGGATGAAACCCCTTCCGGGGTGTTCAGGAGCATGATAAAGCTCAGGTTTGCATACCCAATTTTTTGCCAGTATTAGATTTGGCAGCTCTTTTCCATTGGGAGTAATTAGAATGTTTGCCAGTGGCATTGGCGTGGGCAGCTGGGCATTGCCTACTGCAGTTTGGAGATGGTGAGGAATATGATAAGAGAACAAACAGAATCAGTTAAGATGCAAGGAGTGACTCTGAGCCAGGCTGGTCCCGCAGCACGCTGGGTATGGGAATGTGCGGGATCCTTCCTGGTTAGGAAACCAAGGAGATAGTGGTGAGTTTAAGGCACCTTTTTGAACAACTGAAAAAGATTAAAATGCTGCTTGGGAAAAATACCAACTGTGTTTCCCATCTCCCTCCCCTCCTCCCAGCATCCACATCTGCACATCCTTTTCTTGTGATGAGCAGGGTCCCTGGATGGCCTCTGTAAGCTTCAGGAGCAACACGAGCCTGTGCTCTCTGACTTGGTAGCATACCTGCTCTAACTGCTGCACTGACATCCCTTGATGTTGCTAGTGTAATAGCAAGGAATTAAATAGATGTGTTCATTTCAAATTCTATTTGAAATACAAATAAGTAAACCCTTGTTCATTACATGCAAAGGAGCCAGTGGAGAAAGGAAGTTCAGTGAACAGTTTTTGTTTTAAATCTTCTGAGAAATGCTACAAAGGGCACGAGTAAAACATGGCAAAGTAACAAGAGAAGGGTTCTTGCTGCCTTTTGATTTGAAAGCACACAGACGTGTTTTATCCTGGGCTTCCTCCTGGGATGGGAACCGGCGTGACTTGAGCTTCTTGGGCAAATGATGGAAGGGACACTGCTGAATGTACCCAATGCTGCTGGTCACCTCCTGAGTCATCTCAGGCAACTTGATTTAATCTTTCTGGTCTTCTAAAGCAGTTAAATAATATCTGCTGGGTTAATGTGGATGCACGTCTGCCACATGGACTGCCAGGGAGAGGAAGGGTTGCTGCACTCTTTGGAATAGGGTTTGATGCCTCTTAACAGCACAGGCCCACGCTTGGCTGGCACCTGTGATTATTGATACTATTATTGATCTGTTTGTCTAATGGTTGACCCCAAACCTATTAATGTGAGGCAAAAGCATCCTATTGACTTTGTCAGACTTCAGAGCAGACACCAGGTCCTCCGTCCTGTCAGCAGGTGCTGATGGTTGCAAATGTCCTCAGCCATGAAAGCTGCCATGGCCACACAGCACTGGCTGCACCAGCAAGGGAGTGGAAGAGGGTTGGTTTGTGTGATGGGGTGATGAGAGACCCCAGGTGCAGTGGTGGTGGCTGCTATGGGCCGGGCGAGGGTCTCAGTCTCAGGATTGCCTGTGAAGAGAAGGGGACAGCAGAGGGGCTGTGATTTAGCATAAAACAGGGTTATACCTTCATGTGGAGGAAGTGTTAGAGATACTTGGCATGCGCTTTGCTTCACAGACTGGCACACAGGTAGTGGTTTCATTCCTGAGGAGACCATTCTCTGTGTGGATTCCACTTCAGCAGCCAGCAAAATTGTGTTCCCATCACGGGAGCTGCCTCCTGTTCTGTTAAGGGGGAAAAAACCCTGTTCACACAGGACAGAAAAACAGGTATTTGTCTGAGGCGACTGCGCTTGTTGTCAGTGGAGGTGGGGAAGGGTTGAGACGTGCTGGCTTTGAAGCGTCCCTCCTGTTCTGTGCTTTGCAGCTATCCCTGCAAAATAAGGCAGGACTGTGCTGAGCCATGCAAGGGAATAGAGCTCTGCCTCTTGCAGAGTGCAAACCACAACGTTGTCATCCAGCAAATAGTTGATAACCACGACCGAGTCACAACATCTCGGGTCTCTTAACAGTTATGTGCAAGAGGAGCTGGGGGAGCCCATGGGTTTCTCTTTTGTTTGGCATCCAGGCTCTCTGGTGGTGGTATTCCTGCAGGCTGTGGTGCAGAGCTGATCCCGAAATGGGGCTCTGAGATACTGCTTGATGATGTGGAGGGAGAGTGAAGGGTGGTTGAGTAAAAGAGCAAAACCTTGTGAGAGTTGCTCGTAACAGTTTGGGGGTTGGCTTTGATTGAGCAGTGCATAAGAAGCTACTTGATAAAAGCCTTGGGGCTGGTGTTTTCAGAAGTGTCTCTTTGTTTTGAGCTGTCCAGTTTGAGCACTGGTGCTTGGACTCAAATCTCACAGAGTCAGTGCTCAAAACTTCTATGAATCGAGGCTTTGTAAAGGTTACTCACACTGAGCTCCACTTCTGCTATCATTCTGGATAATCATGACAGAGGCTACTCAATGAAAATGCAATTTGGGTTTCCTCATCTGAGATCCAGTCCTGCTTGTTCTGTTGTTGGTTTTATTCCCAGAAATAGCCTCATGGCATTTCCTGACACTCTAAATTCACTGCTTTGGCCTTTCGGTACATTCAGATGTACCTGACTGTACAGGTACATTCCATCCTGTACCAAGGATGGTACCAAGGATGTTACAGGATCCATCCTTGCATCCAAATTACGGTTTCATTTGGTGGTTGTGGCGAGTGTATATTTGGTTCTTTACAGTTTCTTTACTATTAGCCAGCCTAAACAAAGCAGACTGTAGTAGGTAAATCTTAAGAAGCCACTGATTATATTTTAAGCCCAAGTTAACTGCAAGTGCTTTATACGGTCTGTCAGTCAATCCAAAAAGAGCCTTGTGATGGATAGACCATGTGTTGGCTTGTCTGACACTTCTCAAAGATACTGACAGTGACATGTATCAAACAGGACTGTCTTCCAGCTGCTTTGTCTTCAGCTTCCTATTGCCAGTTCATTTAACTGAAATGATAATACATTGTGTGATTGGCTCAGTTTGGGGTATCCGGTTGAAAATGCTGATTATGTTTCATCCAGACACTGATTGATGAACTCTGAGTGACTGAATCCGTTGTGCTGAGAGCTCTGAATCTGTTTCCACATGTTGAATTTTGATAAAATAGGCATCTAAGTGCAGGCCTGACTTAGCTTTCTCATGGTGACCTTTAAGCACCAGTCAATAGGAGGAATCAGTGTCATTTAAAACAAGGTTGGCCTGTTGGAGAGTTTTAGTTTAGAGATGGAAAAATTATTGTCACCCCATCACAGTCCTCTTGGGATTTACACTGCATGTGGTGTGGGCTCACTTGGGAAATGGTTGTGCTCTAATTAAAGTCCACAGAGAACTGGATTTGGTTTGGTGCAGTTAGAATAGACCCCTAAATTAGCATTCAACAACGACATCCAGGAGTGGGTCAGAGGGTGTTTCATGCTGCTCTTCTGTTATTTCTAAGACCAGTGTACTTAAAAGACTGGTTTCTGGGGATACCACAGCTTTGGTTCACTCAGTGGTCCACCTAACACATGCTTCAGGCAGTTGTGCATTGCTAGGAGAGGGGGAATTCCTTCCAGACCCTCATATTTGATTATGCACTTTGAACACTGAAGCATGGGCTTGGTGAGCTTTGCACAGGAGCTCAAGGTCTCCTTCCCTTTCCCCCTGACTTGTGTGCATAGTGGAGTTCACAGCCTGACTAAATCATGGTTTAAGTTGAGATAATTCTCGCTGTATAATGCCAAAGCCCTGTAGGTTGTTTAATCATGGTTTTTGGTAGCTGAGTGATGTTGGAGAAATGTCAGGATGATTTGTAGCAGCTCCTTGGAAGCTGAAGCTGGGCTTTCTAGGTGTGTACGTGCTGTGTGCTGCGAGTATGTAGGTAAAGAGAAGACACCTGATCTTCAGTGACAGTGAATGTCACACCGTGTCCTCTGATTTGCCTAAACATCAATATTGCAATTAGATGGAGCAGCGTGCTCACAGATGACAAAACAATTAAACAGCAGTGAAACATAAAGGGAAAAAATTAACAAGGAACCAAATTCATTTGACACAGAGATCAAAACATATCGACGGTGTCTCGTAACTCTGATAATTCCATTGAGCTGTGCAGAGCTGCACATTGATGCTCACACGCACCCTCTGATTAACATTAAGTGGGGCTGTCACTTTGACATAGCTGGATAAACCAATATTGAAAAATCTATTAAATATATCAGCCTCGAACAGGAGCACAAATCTTATTATATCATTCCAGCTGTAATTAGGTGGGAGACAAAGTCATAAACAGGGAAGTGTAGTGAGTTTTCTTCTGGTGGTGCAGGCACTTGGGTTTTGGTTGGGTTGGGGAGAGGCTGGAGGGGTGCCCAGGACGTGCTGCTGCCTGGCATATGCAGGGCTGAGAGGTGACTCTGTGGTGTGCACAAACCATGTTCAGTGGTATTAGCTCCAATCCTCCTTGAGGTAATGACAGTTCTAATGAATGTCCTTGCATTTGACTGGAAATAGGAGTTCAGTGGTTTCCCAACCCGGAGCCTCTCTAATTGCTTCTTTGAATGGATAAACGCAGCTATTTGGAAGGTTTGCTTTAGGATGTGTTGCATTCTGTTCCTATTAATAATGGAGGTTGTGCCACTAAAAACTCTCGCATGCTAAAAGTGTGATTTTAAAAATAACTCTCTCAGGGAAACAAAAATAAAGACACCTTTTCCATGTTGAGGAATATTGAGGTTGCAAAGCCCAGACCCTTCAGAGCAAGGAGGGGGAAGGTGAGGTCTCCTCTGCAGCCAGAGCTGCGTGCGCACAGGACATGAGCTTACTTCTATTATGTGGCCTCACCCTGTTGTTTCCACACCGAATCTGTGACTTACTCCAAGGACCTTGGTGCTGCAACCTGAGCCAACAGCCAGATGGGCAGTTTTAGTGGCTGTGAATGCATCTGCTTGTGTCTTGTAGGCTGTGGACCAGAAAGTCATTCCTTAGGTCCTGGTTATTTAGAGTGGGATTTATCTTACCTAACTTGAGCTGTTGAAAGGCTGATGTCCCTTTGTAATTAAGAACTTGCAGAGGGTGCTTTCTCTCATCTGATGATGATGAGAAGATGAACCCTTTCCGAAAACCCCTCTTTCCATTGGCAGTGGAAGCTGGTTATGTGGCTAAGCTTACGTGAGATGAATTCCACCAGGAGTGTTGTCCTTGGGTGCCTCACCATCAGTGCACTGCTCTGTATGGAACAACTTTCTTTCTTATACATTTTACCAGTACAAGCCCAGGGCAGAAAACATTAAGTGACTTCCTAAGCTCACCCAGGGAATTTGCAACAGGCAGAGAGCAATGGCAGTGTAATGCTGTGACCAAGGGAGTGTTTTCTCATCCTGTATCAAAGCCTCTCCTTTCTCCTCGTGTGTTGTGAGTGCTCTGTGGTGGATGAGTGATGAGCAGTGAGAGTCGGGGTGCTCCCAGCACACAGCACAGCATCCCCAGGCAGGAGCTCTTCAGTTCTCACTGCAATTCAAGGAGCTTTAGAGCTCCCTGGAAGCCAGTGGGCATGTTGCCATCAGCTTCAGCCAAGCCAGGATTTTATCTTCATCATGCAGCCCTTGCCTCATTCTCTGTCCAATGTTTGAACTAACCGAGGCATAAATTTAGTTCTGATGCTGGTTGGTAAGAAGTGAGAAATGAATTTCTGCCAACCCAGGGTGTATTTTCAACTATGTTTAATAGGGTCTGTATCCCATCCCAAGAGGTCAGCACCTCTTTCTAACAAAGTTTATGATAATAGATTGAACTTCTATTAGTGGATTTGCCTTAGTATTTGCAGGGAAAGGAATAGCGGCGCTTTAAGAAATCAAAATGATTTATGTCAGGTATAGAATGCATTCCTCTTTCTCATGTACTGTACAGTTAGAGGAATGAACAAATAGTTTGTGAATAAATAAGGGAATATTTATATTCTTTCTTGGTCTCAACTGCCTGGCGTTTTTCCTTCTGGAATGGCAGAGTGTGCTGAATAATTCATGCAAGCAGTCATTAATCCTTCCTTCTCCTCCTGCCTTGCTCAGGGGGACTCCTGGTTCAGATATTATAAAACTTGTGGCTATTGAGATTATATTGGAGCTCCCCAACTCAAAGTCAAGGAGCCTGTTTGCAGTCTCAGGGGTCACTAATGTGAGCAGGCTTGTTTGTATGAAAAGTACCAGCAGCACCTTGATAGGGGCTGTGCAGCTACGAGGCAGAGGGCTTCTCTAGGGGCTTTATACTGCAGGGCTTATACTGGCAGGTGTTCATACCTCACCTCTTCACCATTGAAGAAGATAGAGGTAAGAGTTAGAAGGGGGACAAGAAACAAGGAAAAGGGGACGCTGATTTCTCTGGCATACAAATCCGTTCACAATCTGTGCAAGCAGAATCCCATCCCAGTGCTGGATAAATACTTGTGGGATAAACAGACTATGTAATAAGAAATTGTGGAGTGTATTCCTAGATGGACAGAGGTTGTTTGAGCTCCACCTTCTTTTACAGTGTCCAGAAATAGAGCAGGAAGAGTTGTGTGGGCAATTAGATGCTTTTGGAGCATAGCTTTACTTCAGAATAGCTCTGGTTGTCTGACCTGGTAGTAGTGTAGGAGCAGCCGCCTCCTCTCACTGTGCCATGATGGACATCCCGCGGTGGTGGTGACACATCTGATGGTGGCTTGGCTCTTTGTGGCTCTGCTTATCAGTCTGTCCTTCGCAGTTGCTGGTGTGACTCTGTGTAAGGGAGACTGCATTTTACAGTTTGCATTTTACAAGCTGAAGTGCAGAACAGAGCAAAAAATACAGCGTGTTAGGCAGTCCTGAGCTGATAGCGCTGTGAATAATGTGTCTCTGACTTCTGAATATGTGAATATAATCTTCCTTGCTGAAATGCACCAACAGAAATGTAAACACAAGCGATCATTAATTTTATTGGAGGTTTTTCCCCCCCCCCCTTCCTTTTATGGAAGCTTGGAAGTGCTGTAAATTTGGATTTGAACCATCAGTGACTTGAGTTCAAAATGCAGGCTTGACTCTCAAAAAGATTTATGTGTGTACTTAATGATTCTCTTGAAAGAGTTCCCAACTGGAGCCTGCCTGTCACAGAGACTTTGTGTAAAAGCACTGTGGTTGGAGTTGAAGCATGTGTACATGTATGAGGGCTCCCAACACCCATTAATGCAGAATGAGGAACTGCTGGGGAGAAGCATCTCTGGCTGTATGAATTGGACATACCACGGAGACTGCTGGACATGCAGCAAGACCCAGTGCTTGTCTTTTCTTGTTTCCAGCTTAGCTAAGCACAGCTGGTAGGATTGGCCAGTGCCATAAAAATCACTAAAAAAAAGCTGTGACATCAGGAAGAGTTGTTGAGTAACTGCAAAATCCATGGCAGAAGTCTGCAGGGCTTAGAGTCTCTGTCAAGGAGAGAGCTCCAGCTCTGCTGTGAGGTGCAGCAGCAGGACATGTGTAACATGGTAATGTCCCAGCCTCATGGTGGTCCTACAGATTCTCCACTAAGGAGACTAAGGCCACTCATGTTGAAAACAATGAATTTATTTATTGCTTTCAAATATTATTAAGTTCAGAAGAACTGTCAAGCTTTAAACAATGAACTGTGCCCACTTGGAGGAAAGCAGAGACAGATTGTTTCAAGGCCTGTTCAGCTGGGAGAGTTGCTTGGAAGGATGGAGTTGTTGCAGAGTGGGTGAGGAATAGCTCTGGGAGAGAAAAAAGAAGTCTGAGCCCATAAATGGGAAATGTTGGAGTTGATGTGCTCAGGATTAACAGCAGGGCATATTGCATATTGCATGTAACTGCTGTCAGGGAAGATGCTTCCAGCTACTTACTGTATTTGTTCTTTTGAAGGGTAAATGAAATAGTGTTTAGTTAGAATGCCTCATCCCTGGCAGTGTTCAAGGCCAGGTTGGACACAGGGGCTTGGAGCAACCTGCTCTAGTGGAAGGTGTCCCTGTCCATGACAGGGGCTGGAATTGGATGAGCTTTAAGGTCCCTTCTAACCCAAGCCTTTCTATGAATCTGGCCCTCTCTTTCCAAAGCCAGTTCTTATCCCACAGCCGATGGAAGTACTGTACCTCCTGCTACAGAAAGGAAGCAAGGAGATGTATCAACAGGCAAACAGAAATAACCCTGGAGATTTGCTTAGGGTACCAGGCAGAAGTCAGACTGTCCAGTTTAGACCCCTCCAGGTGCAAGTCTTGCCCTCCTCCCATCAGCTTAGAGTCCACCAGCACTTTTCAGGCTGTCTCCAAAGGAGGTTGTCTCTGAACTTAACTGTCGGAGGGGACGGCACGAGGAGATGGTGTAGGCTGGAAGGATGATTTTATTGCTCCAGGTTCCTACAGGCTCCATGAACCCATTTTGCAACAGAAGACACCTGGTTCATGAAGGCTCTTCTGGGATCCTGTTGTGTATGGCTGTGGTGGTTTGATTTCTTTCCTTGAAAGCGCTGAGAGCCTGGTGCTGGCACTGTGCAGGGGATGAGTCTCTGTAGCCAAGTGTTTTGCTCAGGCTTGTGTCCGACTGTGAAGTCAGAGCATTTCCAATGCAATCCCCTCCATGCTGCATGCTGAGAACATTTGCTGTGGGCTCCCACTCCGTCCTTCCGGTGGAGGCTTGTTCAGTCACCAGCCATGCAGGCACCACGCTTACTCAGACTCGAGCAGCCTCTTCATTTATATAGCCACTGCCTCCTCCAAGGAGTCTAAAAATAAAGAGCTTGCTCTGAGTAAGCAGCTCGCCTGCCTTCCCTGGGAGCTGCTGTGATGTAACTCCTTCCTTCTCTTCCCTCCTGCGAGGAGCAGGGACTCAGCCAGAGGAACGACTTGCCGAGGAGCGGGAGGGTGTCTCTGAGCTGGTTGCTGGCTGCCGCGGAGCTGACAGTGCCGACAAGTGCCACCTCCCACACCGGTGCACCCGTGGTGAGGCCCCGTGGCACAGGGGAAGTTCACACTCGATGGGTGGCAGCTCGAATCATGCCCCAAAGCTGACAGAGAAAAGCACATTTCAGTAGAGAGTGATGTAAGTGAGGGAGAAGCAGAGAGGAGGCTCGGAGCAAGGCAGCCTGACAAGTGCTAAAAGGGCCTGCAATCTGCATAGTGTCATAATTAAAGTGGCTGCCATTAACTGGTGATGCAGATTAGGAAGTAATATTGGACACATGAAGCCTTTCGCTCCAGTGCCCTCAAATGCTTAGGAAAACCAGGTGGTTTAGAGGAGCCTCTCATCACATTGTGCTTTGTGCTGCAGAAGTGAGGCCTGAGTTAGCTGAGATGCATCAAGGTCTGGGGAGCTGCTGTGTCTGGTGGTGCAGAGATATGGACCAAAAGGATTCTCCTATTCTCCTCTGCCTGGCTGGTGGAGTTCACCAGCCAAACCACCTCCACCAGCAGCAGTAAAATAGAGAAGGGAGCTGAAGCACAGAGAAACCAAACTGGATGTCCAGGGTGACATAGGCAGAATTAGTGCAACGAGCACTGCCTAGCTCTGTGTCCGCTTGGTCACAAAGTTTAGCAAGTTAGTTTTGGATTGTATTGATGGATAAGCAAAGTTCCTCCCAAGGAAATTCAATGGGAAGAGAGTTCTTTTTAGCTCCATCTTGAAGCTTTCCAGACATTCAGGGGCTTTGGGTGATGTATTGTAGATAGCCTCTTAATTTTCCTGAAGACCTTGATGCATCGGCTCTGCAGTCAGACAGCACAGGCTTCTCTTTCCAGGCTCCTCTTTCCATGTTCTGCTTGGGCAGAGATATGACACCTCACGTTATAACGGGTTTGCCAGAGATCACAGCATCATTTTTCATGTCAGTTCATTTTCTAGATTCTTCTCTCCCTAAATAGCCCCAAAATAGGAAAAGAAAACACAAGACTAGCCCAGAGGGTGGCATTTGTTCCAGCTCCTTTCTCTGACCCTGGTGAGTACTGAGCTGTGCAGTACAGACACTAGCGTAAGTGTCTACCACTATAAACTGAAGCAGAAGATTCCTCCTGATGGCAGAAAGTCATCAGATGATTGCGAGTGCTGATGAGTGTCATGGTTTAACTCTTATCTGTCAGCTAAGCCCCACACAGCTTCTCACTTGTTCCCCCTGGGTGGGATGGGGAGAGAATTGGAAGAGAAAAAGTGAGAAAACTTGTGGGTTGTGATAAAGACAGTTTAATAGGGAGAGCGAAAGCTGTGCACAAGCAAAGCAGAACAAGGAATTCCTTCAGCACCTCCCATGGTCAGGCAGTTCAGCCATCCAGCAGGGCTCCGTCACGTGTAACGGTGACTTGGGAAGACGAATGCCATCACTCCAAATGTCCTCCCTTCCACTCCTGCCCCAGCTTTATATGCTGAGCATGATCCCATGTGGTCTGGGATATCCCTTGGGACATTTGGGATAAGCTGTCCTGTCTGTGCCCCCCAAACTTCTCCAGTCTC
>NW_009919525.1:0-49534 GCF_000696875.1 Nestor notabilis
TGTTGCTCGGTGTGTACCTGGGCAGATCGCGACAGCCCGCCCCGGATGGTCAGACCTTTATCTCAGCAGGGGTGAGCTGGGGACCTCGTCCTAGAGCGGGGGAGAAGGGGCACTTGTGGCAGTCAGCATGGGCTGTGTCTCCCTCTGCACGCATATGCAGGGGAGCAACTGAAGAAACTACCAAAGCGGTCGGTATTCCAGCAGGGCAGAGCTGCGGTACCGTGTTACTATGCAGTTTGCAGATCGAGGACTAAGCACAGTGGTAAAGGAAGAGGTCTCTACAGTTCTAGTAATTAGACAGATGACTGGGGAAAGACTTGGTCTCAGCTGCCAGTGCGAGTATGTGCGGTCTGTTGTTGCAGTACGTTTGTACTGGGACACGTACTCAGCCCTCATCACTTCACATTAGCTAAAATACCTGCCTGTTCGTGGGCTGCTTTACTGTGTTTTATCATTTTTCTATGTGATGCTGAAAAGTGTTCTCACAAGGAGAGCTCTATGAATACAAGAGTAAATGCACCACTTAAAATCAAGTTATATATGTGTTCTTGTTGTTCAGCTAGTGAAAATATGTGTTGAACATCTAGGCAGTCATCTAAAAATTGGACCTGCTGATGCTCTGGGGAAGATAATCGCACTTGGAATCATTACAGATCTGTTTCTGTTGCTTGCAAATGGCTGTGACTTGTGAAACAGTGGGAATTTTTGGTGTTGCTTGATTTATTTATTTTCAAATTAAGTAGCTGCTAAAAGAGAACTGGCTTCTGGATATCCAGCTTTTCCTGAGTTGAGCACTTGCTTGTTTTGAGATGTAGCAAGCATGTCAGGTGCATATGGAGGCTATCTTGTGTGGAAGATTCAGTTTGTTTGGGTTTTGTCAGTGCTGCCACTCTGTTCTGCAGTCCCTAGTGCTTATTAGGTTTATTCGCTTCCTGCTCCTCCTATGGCAACAGGTTGTAATTGTTGGTAGGCTTAGGACAGATTTTGTAACAGAAAACTGTATGTTTTTAGCTTGCTGGTATCTAACTTGGCTTGCTGATCCAAGTCTTTTGAATGGGAAGGTAGTTGTGTGGGCCTTTTTTGATGCGTACTTGGAATTTTAGTGTACTGTAACTACTTGTTTGAATGTTTTAATTCATTTTGTTCTTCTGGTAGTTGCTCTCATTGGAGCAGTCTCACTCAAGGGGATTATGGAGTTGGGTTCTTCATATGACTAATAAAAAGATGCAGCCAGCATAGCCAGATCCTTTGTGTTCCTATGGACAACTGCATCTTCACTATTCCATCTCATCATGGGATGGAATCCCACTGCCAGCAGGCTCCCATACTGAGCTTTAGCAGTCCAGCCTCTGGCTGATTGAATTTCAGTTCACAGGGTTAATCATAGTTGCATCGCTGCACTGCAGTGTTGTATTTGCATGGATTGCAGTGTTAAACAGAAGGAGGCCAGCCCTGCTGAAACAAAGAGCTGGACACCATGCTGTTTCTGAGCTCTGTTATTTAGAGTTGATGTATCATGGAAGCAGTTCCTGGACTAATGCATTTCTTGCTCTGTCTCCAACTTACAGTGGAGTTCCTGAAGCTTTATTTGCTTTAGAAAATATTACAATCTTTTTAATAACAGGTAGGGTATATCAGAAATATGATAATAGTGCAGCATATTTGGTAAAAGGGTGATGGTGTTCTCCACAGGTAGTGTTTAAAACCCCAGGAATTACATTTAGTGACTTGTATATGTAGAATATTAGTGACAACCACAGAATAAAAACCAAAACTTATAGTCTTTTAGAGATGGACACTGGGAAAACACACAGAAAATAAACACTTTCAATACTATGCAGTACTTCAGGTTTGTGTTGGTTTATGTGGGTTTTTTGTTTTTTTTTTTTGCTTGAAACATACTAATAAAGTGGGTATCTTGATGATTAATGTAAGCTCTTCAAAGGTGCACATGGCTTCTTTTCATTCACTATTTGAACCTGGGGAGAGTTGTACTGGCAGTTGCTGTAGCTCACTGACTGCAGTGATACCATGCTGGTTTTGTGGAAATGAGATGGCCACGTGCTGCAACTAAGAGCACCATAAACTGCGATGTATCTCTCTTTCTGTGCGTCACTTGTGTGTATGTCTGCAGTTCTCACAATTCCAAATTTCATGGATAGATTCTTTTTTCACTTTAATGTTGTTTGTCTGGCATATTTAACTGTTAATATGCCCTCACCTAAGTTTCTTTTAGATATCAAGATAAGGATAACTGCTGGGAGCTTTTTGCATCCAAGTTGTTTTAGGTAGGTTGAATACATATTGAATGCTCAGAGGTAGTAGTGTTTCTGTGAGTTCCTGATTGTTATTAATGTAACCTTGAAAATATATTAGGTTTTTGTGTAGTTATAGAGAAGATCTGGTGTCAGCCTGGAGGAATTGCCCAGTAAGATTATGTATACTGTGTTTGTCATGATATATTTGCCAACAAAGGGCGAGGAAGGAAGTATGGTTGGAATTCTGCAGATTCTTTGTTTTGTGAGAAACTTATCACTTTGCTGAAAACTTCTGCATTTTGTAAAAGCTTAACTGAAAATTATGTAGAGCTGGAGAATTCAGCTGGTTATGTGTCTCCACTTAGCAGGGTATTTTTTTGTATCTGCAGTACAGGCAGTGTCCTTGCACTTTCAATAGTGTCCTTGTCTTAAAACCGCCAACTTTCTGGTTTGGTTGATACATAACTTCACGTTTCTAACAGACAGTGATTATTTCCCTCTATTGGGAGGACATTTTGATGTTGCTTTATTTGCCTATTTGTACAATTAGATGCACTTTAAATTGTCCTTAACCTAAAATCTAACAACAACAATGAAGTATGTGCTTTCTCTTCTAATGCCATCTCTTTAGTATAACTGAACACGCTACAGAGAACATGCCCTGTCTTCTATCTTTGCCTTAAGACACCTGTGGAGGAGGTCACCTAATGTTTCCCTGTATTGTATGTACTTCCTTAACTCTTGGAATCAAGGCTCTATCAATATGCCTGAGCTTTTTTTCCCAACTTACTGGAGTGTTGCAACTGTACGTGAGAAATCTCTAGAAAGCTAAACTTAGAAAAGCCTTTAAACCTTTTTCTTTTCTTTAAGAAAGCCATGTTGAACTGTACATTATCGAACTTGCCCAGTCTTCACAGTTGTGTCATTAAGATAAAATAATTTGTTTTTTTCACATAGTTCTGGTCCTGTGATATTTTGTCCCACAGAGTTTCTGTAGATTTGATAATAAACTGCCAATTAAGCAGTTTTCAGTTTCTCACCATGTCTGTGTTCAGCCCTACAGTAATAAGCGCATAAAGGAAAAATTCACTGAAAAATATATTTTAGGCTGAAAACTAAGTCTCAAGAAAAAATGAAAGGAGGAAAAATAGTATTTTGGAGCTGTACCTTCCCTCTACCTCCCCCCCCACCCCTTCATTATTGTTTAACAAAACATTCTTTTCCAGATAGGAAAATACTCATGGTTTGATGTGTTCTAAATTCTTATGTTCCTGTGTTGAGCGTCATATTACAGAGTGGCTACTAACATCACCTTTTTAAATAAGGCTTGGATAATTCTGCTGTTCGTAGCATTATTACTGTTCATTCCTGATTTTCACTATCCATGAGGGTGAAAAATAGGTTTGAGTTTTTCTTCTTCACTCAATTGGACTTCAGGGAAACAAAACTGTTTCTGGTTCTTTGATCTAGTCTTGTATTCCTCTGTTCCATATTTTCTTGAACTATCCTTTGAGACTACTAAACAAGCCTGCAACATGGGTTCTTGTTGGGTTTTGGGAAGGTAGCCTGTGTTTTAACAGAGACTGTAAAGCATGGGAGAGACATCTCACCTTGTTACTGATTTTTAGGTCTTTTGTCTTCAGCATCTGTTTGACCTGGAGGCACCTTGGAAGCCAAAGTATTGGTGTAGGATTGCTCTCACTGAGGCCGTGTGGTGTTTGTGTTATTTTGCTGTCATTCTTGTAAGTGAATAGTCTGAACAATACGGTGGAGATTAAAACATTGCTACTGGGTAGTGCTGCTGAAAAAGGCAACAGAGGCGTGACTATGCTAAGCAAAGGCAGTTTGTGCTGGGTGTTCCCCAGTTTGAAGTGGGTGGTTTGTCATGAAAAGTGCATTCCCTGGTGTTCCCAGCAGCACCACTCTGTTAGATCACCAAAGACATATGAAAGATAAGCCAGTCTGATGGGTGAGAAAGTCCATGTGGTCACTAGCATGCTCCTCAAGTGTATGTGGCTTCTGAAGTCAGAAAGTGGCTGAAGTTTTCTGTTGCCTTTTATTTAATGGGGTTTTTCTTGACCTGTTTCCTTGGGGGCCACCATGGCCCACACTGAGGTGAAGAAATCTTCTCTCAGGTAAGATGTGGAGATGTGGTCAGTTGCTTTATTGGAACCTGAGGGGGTGTGTTTGTATGTTCTGTTTACATTTCTTAGGTGGTGGTTGATTAGACTGCTGCGATTTCGTAGGTTCAGAATGTTCTTAAACGTGTAAGCATCCAAACTCGCCTTAATGACACTCATCTTTAGCAAGCTATGAATAAAAATTGTTGACTTCTTCAGTTCCTGAGGGGAGAATTGAAATAGCTTGAGTTAATAGAAAGTAATTATTGTCACCTGTCAGGAAGGTGAAGTTTTGTTGTTGTGGTATTAACTTTTCAGTGATAATTTCTTTCCTCAGTCTTGGAGGATGTTTAGGAGTAGCTGGCATCTGGAAGGCTTTACTGAAAGGTTGAGATTAAAGAAGCGACAGAATATGACTTGTAATAATTGCCATAAACTACGGTAACATCAGGTGGCTGATTAAATGTGTTGTGTAACTGTTGTGATATGACATACTGTACTTAGTTGGAAGTGCAATTCAGCCATGGTTCCTTTAGTTTTGTTTCCCTTGGAGCTGTCCCAAAGCTCTGCTTTGTTTGTATTTGAAAACTCACTGACCTGGAACTATGCATAATTGTTTTTTTCCCCCCTCTCTTCAAGTACAGTGTATGTAGTAGACCATATTATTACCAAACCTTAATTTTATTTTTTTCCTTTTCTATCCTATCTGGCATGCTTTTACAACTATCGGTGTGTTCGGTTTCCACAGAAGATTGCAGGTTATCTTGTTCTTTCCTATTTGCTTGCACACATGTTAATGAGCTCTTTCTTGTTTTTGCCAGAGATGGTGCGCTGAGTGGCTTCCACAAGAGGCTTCTGTACCCCTCCGAAGCAAGAATACATTAAAGAACCTTGTGTGAGGGCACAGCAGTATACTCTTGGCTGGAAGGCTAACACCCAAGTGAATTGTATTGAAGATTTCTAGACTTGGTGGGACAAATATCTCTACCTCCAATTTATGAATACTGCTAGCTATGGCTGTGGAACTCTGTTTGCTGCTGCTACTGTTTTGTGGAAGTACTATTTCAGAGGTACAGCCTATATACAAACCGCCTCCTGGGACTTTGGATTTTGGATTTGTACCAGCCAAGACATATGATACAGGTGCATACCATGAACCTGGGCCAATAGGAATTTTGTTTAAAATAGTACATGCATATCTGTACTTAGTGCAACCAAATTCTTTTCCTCAAGGTAAGCAGATAAACTACTATTTTTTTTTTATTTATTTTTTTTTTAAATTGCTGTGTTCATCGTGTTGTAGATACCAAGACCATAATCTGGAAGTCAGTTATATGAAGTGCTTTCTTAGTAGCACATGTTATGGCCTGGAAATGTGTACAGTTCCATATAAAAGAACATTTTTCTGCTAAGCATACAGCAGGGGAAGTTGTTAATGAAATTTCATCAACATTTGATTTTCATAGACCTTTGCTTATGTATCTCAAAGCTGTCGCTGATGCATTTGAGGCTTTCTTTTTTCCTTTAACTGACATTTTTTCTTATGTATGCTCAGAAGCATGAGATAGGAGTAAAGCATAAACTGCTTTGTGTTTAATATTAAATCCATAAGAGACAACTCTCAGGTTTGCATATTATGATAAACAGTCAGGTAGTTATAATACTGTGCAATTTAGGTTAGGAAAGGGAAATTTAGCAACTTGAAATAAATTTCATTTGTCTCCGTATCTGCGCATCCACAGTCAGGTTTTATATAAGGGCAGTTCCTTTACACAGCTGGGCGTAACTTCTTGTTCCTTTGTAAGTGGTCAAGACTTGAAACTTTGTTTGTTCCACTGAGACTTTCTTTTTTCCACTCCTTTCCTACTAAGTCGTCCCTTCTTCTGAAGGAAAAGTTAAGATATAGAAGTGTGTGCTTACTGAGGTTGCACTGGTTAAAAAGTGCTTTTGGGAACTCTGTGGATGTGGTAGTTGTATGAACTTAACTTTCCAACGTGCTTTTTCTTTCATTTAGCTCTTAAAAGAAAATGTTAATGTGTTTGTGTGATACTGCCATTTAAAATTATATTGAGGTGAAACTTTGATAAAATCTAAGAATGGCTTTGGTTTGTTACTGGTTCCTTTTGGTGGTTTAGCCATAATTGTATATAATGGGTGTTTTTATATTATTTTTTAGTGTGTCTTTCAATTTGTATATTAAACCCTTGAGTAATTTAAAGTCTTAAATAAATCCTTTGGTCATGTACCTGTATGATAACCTGTGAATTGTTATTTGCTTGTATTTTTGACATTTCTTCAATAGCTGTAGAAGGAGGAGCTCAAATGAACTTGAATGAATGAATTCTATTCAGACAAGTGCCCAGTGTTCCAGGTTTTAATGAGGAGAGCAAAATCCTGGCCTGTTCCCTGCAGGATTACACAAGGTGTAATGAGGGCAATTGCATGAAGCTGACAGTAATGTCAGCTTTTGGAGGAATTATTTCCAGATACCTCTGCTTTTGTACCTCCATTGAATATACAGATAAACATACATACATCTAGATGAACATACTACATAAATATGTAGATGTAGATGATTTGCTTCTCTGTGAGACCTGATATGTTAGGATTGTCATCTGCATTTAGCTCTTAGGAACAGGCCTTCATTCTGCCTGAAGCCCTGCTGGAATATTTTGTTCTTCTAGGATTGTGGAAACTTGACTTCAATGAGATGTTTGCTGTGACTTTATACTAACAGGAATTTGCTCTGTAACCTTGTATGTCGAATTTAATATTATGTGTCCTAAGCATATAAATAATTACTGAGTATCGATTTTATCATCACGATTATAGTACTGTGGGACATCCTGTAGTAAGTTCTGCATTGAGTAGGTGCTATGAAATCCAGCCTTCAAGAGAAAAGGACACATCCAGAAGTGTTCACAGTTTGTTCTTTGCTTGTTAGAATTTCTTATCTCTCCTTCCTTCCTCACAGATACTTTTTGCCAAATCAGTCTTTTTAGAAGTTTGGCTTTCATTATTTGCACTGGGTGAAGTCCTTTTCCCATGCCCCTGCTTTCCTCACTGCAAAATACAGATCTGACGGATCGTGTTGGTTTGAGTCATACCATTTAATTGGCTAATCCCCATAATCTCTTTTGCCATATGCTGTTCTATTTTCACATTAAGTGTATTAATGGTGTAGTTACATATTGAGAATGCTTTATTTTTTTTTTTTATTTTTTTTTTTTTTAATACTGCCAACTTGACATAGAGTTAATTCTGCTTCAGGGGTGAAGAAAAACATAATCACAAATGCACACCAAAAGCAAACCTTTTGGTATTTCTAGCTCAAAACTTTGTCGTTATGATTGAGCTGGTGCTTCAGAAGAGTGAGCTCCAGGTTGATGCCCCAGTGTACTGCATATAACCATAACAGAGAAGTGTGATTTGTGTGCAGTAATTGGCATCAGTCACTTAGACCTCTAATCTTAGTAGTCTTATATTTTCTTTGATAATATTTGGAAGTACTGGATATTTGGTTTTCCAATCTACTGCTAGTATTCTTAGCTGGGAGGAAAAACGTGTCAGTGTTGTCTAACTGCATGTAGATATTCCTGCCTTTGCAAGTCATCCTTATGTTTACAGTAGCACTGTAATGGAGCGGAATATGTACAGTATAACATTCATACCCCTTCAGAAGTATGCCTTTTAGGAAGAAAGCTAGTATAAACTATATACTGTTATGATAAATCAGAATTAGAGTACATCAGAGTCCTTGGGAAACATTGTTCTTAAAGTATTGCATGCTGCTAAGCCTTAATGTTTATTGAAAAGTTCTCATATGCTACTTAAAAGTTGAAAGAGAACATTTCATTTAAAGAAAAAAAAAATCAAATATTTTTCAAGGCTTGTTTTGAGTTAAATATAAGTGAGTAAAAATTTTCCATGCCATCCAGTTTGTGGATGTACAACTTAATCTGCGTTAAGATATATTAGGTAAGATATTAATGACATTAAATATAGTGCTCATGTAAAGCACTGTAACAGAACCAGGGCAGGGAAGTTTTTTTACATTGCTGAATCTTTTAAGACCAACACTGTGCACTTTGGATATAGCAAGAAGCTAGTTTAAAAAATGAGCTAGGATATCTGATTACAATGCTTCAGTGAGCGTAAACAGATTCTGGTTTCAACTCCACCAGTCAAATATTTTTGACCTCACTAGATTATGTAAATGGGAATGAATTTACTCCCAAGTATGAACTGTTAGGCAGGGAAGCAGCCTCCACTTTGAGTTAATGATACGCTGGAGTGGAAAAGACTGTGTTTGGTCACTGGTTTGCTACCTGAGGCTCAGTAGGTCACTTTAATCTTACTGTGCCTTGGTTTCTGCTTCTATAAAATGGAAATGATGGTGTTACTACTCCTTTTGTTGAGGACTGTGTAGTATAGAGCATCGTTATTCTTTATTGTTAATAGCACCACTTAAAATAAATAGACAGCAATAAGAAAATTAACAGTTGCTTCCATCTGTCAGCTAAGAGGACATCTAGCAAAGCAAATTGTCAATTTTTCTCTTACTTAGAATGTGTCATAAACTGAAGCATTCATTTATTAATAAAGTGAAGTCAGTGCATGGCTGTGACATGGTGCATGTCACCTCTTGCGTTGGAGACCTTCAGATGTGAACTTGGTGTAGTCAGGGCATGGTCAGTATGATCCCCTGCCTGCTATGAATATCTTATCATGGTTGTGTCTTTGTTCCTGTGGAAACCAGTTGTTAGTTGCAGTAAGACAATGTTAATCTGAGATTCCACTTGCCAGCAGGATGTGCACAACAGATCTTCAGCTTCACAGATTGTATCTTGTAACGAGAATGTGAAGAGTTCACAAAGCAAACAAGCTGGGGTTAAAGCTCCTGCTTCTGCTTTTAGGCGAAGTAAGATGAAGACTACAGGCCTGTTTACCTCAACATGCTGCAGGACAACTGTGCCACTTACGTTGAGTTATAACTGCTTTGTTCCAGCTTCTGCTTTTTATTCTGGAAAAACCTGTTTCCTCTGTAGTGGCAATAAAATTTTAACATAAAAATCAACAGTTGAATACAGGTACTTCCTGGGCAAAATACAATATGAAGAGTTAAATGGCCTGTGGGGAACAAGAACAGGCTGTTTAGACCTGGACTACACTCCTCAATTCTTCCTGTTTGTGGAGCCTCACTTGTTGAAGAGTTTGAGCATAAGACTGAGGATCAGAACTTGACTAGTTTCATGCAAAGTCCTATCTCTGACCCTTTTGGTTTTCCTTTCTCCTCACCTGGCCAGCCTTTAAAGTAGCTGCTAATAGTGGAGTTCAGCAAGTTAATCCTGTGTTCGCTTATTTCTGCAATTAATAGCTCAAATAAGTGTATTCAGCAATTAAAACATTTTTACAGTAAAAAAAAACATAAATCACTTGATGTGAGAATAAACTATCTGTAGCTGGCATAGCTGTAATAGAAAATGCATATGTAAAGCCCTATTGAAGGTGGGTTTGATGGGCTCCTAGTATATTGATTTTTAATATATTAACTGTGTTGGCTGTAACGTTCTAAAGCAAATAAGCAAAATGCTTTATCACCCCCTCAGTTAAAAACTCAGATTTTTAAATTTTTTTTTCTTTTAATGTAAAATTGATTTCTTTGCCTTTTGTAAGTATTTAGTTCTTGGCTGCCCGATTTCTACTTTAGTTTTGCATCCTGTTAATAATAAATCTTACACAGCTCCCCTACATAAAAGAAGTGCATGTGTCTGGATGTTGCAGCATTGAAGCTAAACTCAGCCATGTACAGCTGGTAATGCCCTTTTGTTTTTAAACGCGAGACTTTCCCAAGAACTTTGGGCATATCCACACCAGCATGTGGTGAAAGGACACTGCTCTGGCTCTGACTTGAGCTCTGACTTCTGTGCAGATGCTGCAGTCCAGCCCCTCAAAGCAATTATGACCTTTTGTAAAAACATAAATTACAATGTCCTTTCTCCAGTTACGTGCAGTTTTGGCATGAAACAGCACTGATGTGATAGACTGCTTGTGTTTGACAGCTACCCCCTTTGCATATGCATTGGTTTTCTTAAAGCTTCTATCCTGCAGCTGGGTTGGGAGCACCGATGCAGTAGCTGGTGCAGGAATTGAGAAGGGGAGAGGAGCAAGACCTGCCCTTCAGTAAGTCAGCTGTTAGACTGGCTAAGCTGTATTGTGAAATCACAATTTTGGTGAGCTGCAGAGTCAGTGCCTTCACCACATAGAAATGATAGCATGGTTTGGGTTGGAAAGAACCTTAAGATCATCTAGTTCCAACCCCCTTGCCATCGGCAAGGATGCCTCACCCTAGACCGTGTTGCCCAAGGCTCTGTCCAACCTGTCTTGTACCCTGCCCAGGGATGGATCAATTACCACTTCTTTGGGCAACCTGTTCCAGTGCCTCACCAGCCTCACAGTAAAGAACTTCCTTGTATCTAACCTAAACTTCCCTTGCTTAAGTTTAAAACCGTTACCCCTTGTCCTATTGCTAAAATCCCTGATGAAGAGTCCTTCTGTAACTGTTTTTCCCTTTTTTTCTAGTGCTGTGGCTAGAGTTCTGACGCGAATTTACAGCAGTAGCCGAAGTGTGTATAGCAAAATACAGGTTTCGGTGACAAGAGTTGTATGTAGCAAGTAGTGGTGGTGTCATTTGGGTAGAACTGGGATAAGAAGGAGGACTTAAAGTGCTCCTTTATTTGGTAATATGGTGTACACATTGAAGGAAATTTCTTGTATCTAAAGTTGGAAATACTGGGGAAGATGGAGCAGCAGAAAGAGACAAGATAAATTAGCCTCTTTTCTCTGCCCACTCATACATTTAAGGAAATAGTGTTTATAAGAAATCATGGCTCATTTCATGCTGGGAAGTTAAGAGATGCTCTACTTGATGGCATACCCATGTAAACAAGGAACATGCTGAGAATGTTTCTGAAGCAGATTTAAGGTCTGCTTTTTTTATTTTCTTAGGCGTTACAAGAGTAATTCCTCCTTAGCTACTCCATGCTGCAGACTGTCTAACAGATTGTTTGTCAAAGGGATTTTTTTTGTGGACAGGGAGGAGACAGAGGTTTTAGGGAGGGGAGGTTTATACAGATTATCTACTAGAGGCTGCTGGAAAACTACAGTTGCAGTCATTGACACTTCTTGATGTCTTCCTGTGCACTCTTTTGGATTATGTAAACAAGGAATCTCTTTTGCAAACAAGTATGATGTGGAAACAGATTGTTTGTCAAAGGGATTTTTTTTGTGGACAGGGAGGAGACAGAGGTTTTAGGGAGGGGAGGTTTATACAGATTATCTACTAGAGGCTGCTGGAAAACTACAGTTGCAGTCATTGACACTTCTTGATGTCTTCCTGTGCACTCTTTTGGATTATGTAAACAAGGAATCTCTTTTGCAAACAAGTATGATGTGGAAAATATGCAAGTAATTTTTTAATCAGTGTAGTCTAGCTGGTCATTTGGAAGTCCTGCGCTGTACACACATCTGGAATCCTTTCTCTACAGTATCCACAGTGTTTGCTCTAATCTGGTTTAATACTGCCTGCCAGCTGTGCCTATGAGAAAAATCATGCCTTGACAGCAATTGGGAAATGACAATCCAGCTTCACAATTTCAACACTCTTAGTTCAGAAGGGAGAAACTAATGAAAATCAACCTCAAGCAGAGTTTGAGGGAGCTGGGTTGCTTTCTGTGGGGAGGGTGTTCAGAAGTGGCATTACCGCAGATGGTTGTGGTAATAGGCTGGAGGGCACCTCAAGCACTAATGCCTTTTGGAGGCTAGCTTATAGTAGTAAAATGGGCCTACAGTTGTGTGGTATTGAGACTCAGCTCATATTTCTCAAACCTAACCTACCCTTCCAGTCTTTTCAGTCTGTTTGGAACATTTCCTAGCAAGCAGGTTGGGCATTTTCTGGGTGAGGAACTGAGCTGGCTCAGGAAACCTGCTAATAGTTACAGCATGGCAGTGCCAGGCCAGTGCTTGAAACTGTCCCATTGTTGTTCTATTTCTGTATGGACATTACTGGGAGACACAAGGTATAACTAAAGAGCTGATCAGCAGCATTCCCTGCCTCAGTGTGCAGGGAATGAGTTCTGGGCACAGCTAAATCCAGGGGTGCTGGCTACAATGAAGGGAAAGGAGGGAGGTACATGATGGTATCCTGGCAGAAGGTGGCCTTGTTGTTTGTTTATCATTTTAGATAAAGAAGCTTTGTCGTTAGGGTTTGTATATTTTTAAAGAAAAAAAGCAAAGGCACCATGTCTAAAAATGCATGTATCTAGATAATTGGTACTACTGTGTGGTGTGTGTATTGGGGTAGGAGTGGTAATGCTGGGTATGTTGAACGTAGCGTGGTGTCTGTGTGCTAGCAGTTTCAGCAGAACACTAGAGTAAGATCTGTGTGCATTCATTTTTCTTTTCTAAAAGATTGACCATCCCATTTAGTATCTCAAAGCAAAGAGAAAAGCACCTTGGGCATTAACCCTTGGTCAAAGCCTAAGTTTTGTCTTTCAGATGCCAGTCAGTCAGATTATAACCATGTGAAGAAGGCAGTTCTTTTTGTCCCTCCCTCTGTTAGCAGGAAATCTAAAGTGATGAAAGCATGAAAGCTTATTTGAGACTTCAGAACATACCTACAGCATCTTGCATGGTGAGAAGTGGGATTTAGATAGGTTTTGGGTCAGCCACATTCTCTGGTAACTTGCACTATGTGTGAACCTCTTTGAAAATTATCTGTGACTACAGACATCCTAATGGGTTTTCAGGCCACTCTGCTGAGGCTCCATGATTTTCCTAGCTTAACAATGGCAGCTGCTCTGCTATCCACCCTCTGCCTCCATTTAATTTTTACAACCTTATCTATCTGCATGGTGTTGAACCTTATTCTCTTTTTCAACTTGTAGTTCATGGAACTGATGGGGATGTCTCTGAACTTACTGGAATAATGTTTTCACAGGCCTCCAAGGGTCCTCTCAGTTACTTCATTGTCTTGGTTTTTATGAAGCATTTGGAATATTTTGTGAGATACTGTACAGATACTGCCTGTTATTGGAAAAGAAGTAATTTGACTTTTCTTTATTATAGACTACCATAATTATACAACGTTAGCATTGCCTTCTCATTTTTTGTCTGACAGTTTGCTTTGCTGTCGTTTACAGAGCAACAAACTCCTGTGTTTTGTAGAATGGTGACTTTTTCTTGAATGATATCAGCTGAAGTAATAACAATTTGATAGATCTTCACAACAAATCTTCTTTCCACAGTCCTCATATTCATTGTTTAATTACAGTGAAGATTGGGAATTAGAATTTTTCCTCTCCCTTTTTCTCACTGTTTTATTTTGCTTCTCAAGATGCTTTGCATAACTGTTAGATCTTAACAAAAGTGGTGCTTTTTTTTTCTTTGCTAAGTGAATAGTGAATAGGCACTTTTCAAAAGTTGCTGGAGAAAAATAAATGTGGAAGTATTTATTAATTTTAGTGGGGTTTGTCATCCTTTTAACCATACTAAATCTTTCTGTATTGGTATTAAAGCTTTTGAGTATACTTCCTTTTCCACAAGCAAGTTATCTTATTAGAAGGAAACCAGCTGCCACAAGTGTCAGCTATTGCAGTTTAACATGAGTAATCTATCAGAATATAATCTTAGTGTAAGCCTACCAGTTGCAAAAAAATCCATACCAGCTTTGACACATTTTTTGGCAATATGAAGATATATTTCTTCTCATCTAAGAATAGTTCTGTGATTAAACTATGCTCCTGTGTCATAACACAATCAGGATCTTTTCTCTAACAATATACCAGATTAGTTTATTTTCATGAACTTTTAACAGTGGTCACAGTTGTGAATGTGGATACCTTACTAAGTATTGGTTTGACTGTTTAACTCAGCTGAATGATGCCTGGGTGTACCTATAGAGAACAAACACAAACTTTTGAAGCCTGATTAATTTCCTTCAGAGTAGCGATCTTTGCTTCTGCTTTGATTTTTGAGTGGTTATCTGTGTAATACTGTAATACCTGTGTGTATGCCACAGATACTGAACATATGTGGAAAATTGTGGCTCTTGCAGAAATGGGAAAACGGGGAGAAGGAATTCTGAGGAATCTCAGTGAAGCTGCCAGAATGCCAGTCACTGAGGTAATTAAAAGCTGGTACCAGCAGGGCTCTAGCGTGTCATTCCCAATTATCTCTGTTCGTATTTCAAATAACTCAAGTTAGGCAATACAAGAGAGGATTTTCTGTGCTTTCCTCAGTTTACAGCAACTTCTGAGGAGAGAGAGTAGGAAAAACATTATTCATACAGTCTAAATACTTGTTACTTTGAACAAAGTTACAAGTCTGATATGTCTGCACAATCCACGCTATCAAGAAGTTGCTCAGTCTCTGCAGTGTGCTAAAACAGATAAACATAGACAGTGCACCAAGTTAAATCTTTTCCTGTAATCTGTAGTAAATCCTTACCAGATGGTGGCCTAGGGAGAACTTCAGGTAGCTACTGCAGACATGGTAAGTGGCAAAAAATAGCTGCCATGGCACAATGTGCTACAGAATTTTTGTTGCCTTCACAAAATGAGAGAATGCAGTTTCTGTGTGGAATGCTTCTTCAAAGCTTTCTACTTGTCTTTGTGTTTGCATGATACATGCAAATTTATTACAGCCTCCTAAGCAAAGATTTTTCTAAAGGCTTCTCTCTTTTTGTTCTTTTCTCAAAACTTCAGCAAGAACAGAACTTTCTTTGTAGCAAAGAACAGCTAGAAAGCCCCTGCAGAGGTTATTTTCAAAGGAGAAATCTTTCATTCTAGGTGTCCTGTAACAATCAATATTGTGGCTCTTTATTTTTTTCTCCAAACCTTTTCCTGACCAGGCTCTTTAATGTTGGCTGTGCATGTTGATGGAAAGCAGAATGTGCCTAAACAGAAAATGCGACTGCACTAAAGGAAGAACCTCACATTTGGGACAGCTGTAAGGTGTGAGGATTTTCTGTGGAAAACTTAAATTACCTGTTTGATCTTTCTGACTAATAGCAACCTAGGAAAGCTAAACTTGGGAAACTTCCATTCTCTTATGCATATTTTTTTAAAATTGGGGAACTTTTTGCATGCATGAATGAAGTTCATGGACTGTTACTATTATCTGATCCACTGCTATTTAGTTTCTTCAGTGGATCAATATTTTCTGTCAGGAAGCGTCAAAGGGGTCTCCTTAATTTCTTGTCCTGACTCCTTCAGCAGCTGTTGCTGCCGTGTGGTTCCTTGTCCTCAGCAGTTACAACATGCTTAGTTCTACCTGTGCTATGGTTAAAGCTCACCCTGTTTAGACCATTCCTACAGTTTAAATCCTCCTCATAGCTGCTCATCAATTCATTACCTACTCCCCCCTCTGATGTTGTCCCTCACTGCATCCACTGTAAGCTGAGATTTATTTCTGGGTGTTCTAGTAGCTCGTCCATTCAACTATGAATAAAAATAAAGCAGTATGTGCTCTACAAGTCTGCTGAGACCTTAAAACTGCATTTACTATGTTTTTGCTTGTATTGTATGTTGCTGGACTTTGAGACTGAGCCTGAGTATTATAGGATAAGTGCTTTTGATTGGGGTGTAATTAAAGAACACAGAGTCAGTGAATGGGAATGAATGATGATTGTGTTGGTGAGAAGAAACGGCATACCCAAGGCAGAAGAGAGTGAAAAAAAAGACAGATTGCAATAGAGATGAGTTAAAATACTTAAGCAATTTAGTATGTATTTGACATTTTTTTTGCCCCCATTCAAACAAGTTCTTCCAGCAATCATGGCATAACAGGTTCCAGGCCTTCATTTTGTGTGTCAGTGGTGAGAGAAAGCAGAAGGGATTCATTTTTACTTGCCTTTTTTTCTTGTCCAAAGACGTGGCTGATGGTTTAAGAGTCTAGTTTTTGCACATTATTTCTTTCATGCAGGTGAATAAACAGAATTTCCTTTCAGCATCTCTGCTGTGTAAGTAGGTGTTCTTGTGTGTGGGCTTCAGAAGCGAGGGAAGGTAGGTCACTCAGGAGTTGTGCTCAAAGGGAAGAGGGCCAGAATGGCCTTTTGCAAGGAACAGGAGGGTGGAAGCCGAGCCAGTGTGATGTTCCCAGGAAAAAAGGTGGCAATTGTATAGAGAGATAGCTTGCCTAAAATTTGTGGGGAGAATTTATCTGAGAAGGCTGGGCTTTTTTCTTAGTTTGGGGACAAAGTTTATGGCCCAAGTCTGAGAGAGGCATGAAGAGGAGAGTTAACCTTTTGACTCTGAAGTTGGAAAGGAACAGTCTAGACTACCTGAGTGAACACATGGATTAGACTCCCCATCTGTGGACTTCCTGTATGGACAGTGGGAAGATCTTGTCTGTGAGACTGCACTGGCCTACAGAGTGGGTTTTCTTCTTGCTCTGCATAAAGAGGGCAGGCTGTGCAGGGTGAGCAGTGTGGCAGGACCCTCTGCACCAAGGAGCATGGTGGATGCTGTGGCCATCAACATCACTGAATTCTTGACTCGCTCTGCAGTGGACCCAGAGCCAAGCGATCTCTGTGGGATGGGGGATACTAAGAGTGAGCAGAGCCATTAAGTAGGTGGTGGCAGTGAAGGGGACCAAAGGTAACTTTGGGATACCTGCTGAAGGAGACCTCATCAGTGGCAGCCAAATCTGGCCATAGTAAAGGCTAATGGCTAGTGGCTGTCTAGCTTTGGGGAAGTAACCAAATCCCCACTCAAGGCAAAGCAAATATTGTGAAATGACAATAAACCGAACTTGCAGTAAAACTTACCTGAAAGGTTTTTATCTCTGGTGAGTCTGAAAGGCTAATATAGATTTCCTGGTTTTCTTGGACTTGCGAGAGTTATTTGTTATTCTGAGTCATAATTAGAGAGGAAAAAAACAAGCCCGAAGTAATTTTAATTCATAAATTTCAGTCTTATTATCGCTACTTATTTGTGACACTAAATGTGGTCAAACTGACCCACATTCAGAGATGCTGAACTCTTCTCTGTGTGTGTAGTCCATTGAGTCTATTTATTATAGATGAAAGGGAAACGGGATGAAATACTGTTTTATGCATTAGAATGAGATATCATTAAGGCAGTTATTAATTTATCATGTATATTATCTGTGTAATTCTCCCTTGTTGCTCTGAGAAATCGCCATTCAGTGTGACAGGAATGCTTCAGCCATGGTTCTTGCTGGTTTGTTTGAAGTCCTTGTCAGAATAGAAGCTTAATATGTTATATTATGCATAAAAAGATAAATTAATTTCTGGTATAATTTGATTAATGCTGGAGTTGCAGTATAACTGAACCGGCTCAATGGAATTGTTTTAGTGAAGAGGAAGCATAATGTTCCTGAAGGCTTTACTCCAACTGTTTTCCTGTCACCTAGATTTGGAAAGCTTTCTTGGCAGAAGAATTTGTAACTAATTTATGTTGGTACTTAATAGCCAGACAGCTTACTTTTAAATCTTTTATTATTTTTGTTATCCCTTTCTGTAGAGCAGTTCTGAGAGGCAAGCCTAGTCATAACCTCATTTGCTCGCCTGGGTAATGAGATATTGAGTGTATGTACACAATACTCATGCAATGGAGGAGTTAGTGATTATGTTTTCTTAACTGGGATTCCTCAGAGGTGCTTAATATTTCATCACAAATTACACTGGTAAATTAACAGTTCATCTGGCTAGTTAGATTTACTAGGGCAGATGGCATTTTGCATGTGTGATGAGAGCAGGAAGGAGACAGAGAAAACAGTAATATAATTAGCTGTGTAAATGAGCCTCACAAAGTAAATCTCTTTAACCCCGGTAATAAAATGTGTTCTGTGCTAAAGCCTTGGATTACTGGTCCTGTGAAACAATGTGTGCAGTTGGTCAAGCTGAGATTTCAGAAGTAATCCTGTTAATTTGAAAATAGAGGACACTTTTTTGTCACACCTTCCTAGCACTTTTATATTTGAAACAGAAATCAGCCTCAAGCTGGTACTCTACCACTATTGCAGAAGAGTTGTGTGGAGTCACCTTAGTCTGATTTTAAATAAAAACTTATTTGAATACTAGAGGTGAGTTCTAGCTAGGGAAGAAAGATGCTTTGTAAAAACAAACCAAAATCACAGGCTGAATTAAATGTGAGCTGAGCTGCCTCTTCACTATGCTACAGTGAGCAGTGTAGCCATACCTGAAAACATGGTGCTTATTTTTACGGAGTACCTGGCACAGGACATTTCCCAGCTTAATCCTTAGGTGCCTCAATAGTAACTGTGATTATTACCAGTGTGCATAAAACCCAGTAGAATCATAGAATGGTTTGGGTTGGAAGGGACCTTTAAAGATCATCTAGTCCAGTGCCCCCTGCAATGAGCAGGGAGATTCTTGACGCTGCAAAACCACTAAGGCATGTTTGTGCTTACAGATGTGTGGGTGAGTAACTGCAGGTGATCTCGCATTCTAGGCAGAGAAAGCTGGGGCTTGTTAAGCCTGGAGAAGAGAAGCTGTGTGGAGACCTCAGAGCAGCCTTCCAGTATCTGAAGGGGGCTTATAAGGATGTTGGGGAGGGATTATTCATTAGGGACTGTAGTGGTAGGACAAGGAGTAATGGGTTCAAACTTAAACAGGAGAAGTTTAGATTAGATATAAGGAAGAAGTTCTTTACTGTGAGGCTGGTGAGGCACTGGAATGGGTTGCCCAGAGAAGTGGTAAATGCTCCATCCCTGGCAATGTTCAAGGCCAGGTTGGACAGAGCCTTGGGCAACATGAGGTGTCCCTGCTCATGGCAGGGGGGGTTGGAACTAGATGATCTTAAGGTCCTTTCCAACCCAAACCATTCTATGATTCAGTTGTAGCCCAAATTTTTTATGAGAAATATGTGTGACTGCCGTGTTTCATTTGAAATTAATTGAGAATATGTCTAATCCAGTTGATACTGAAGGCTATTGAAATAGTAAATTTACGGCAATGACTGGTCAATCACTGTGTGCTGCCTGGCGAGAAAAACACCCTGAAGCATCACATTACTTCTGAAAAATCATTGCAGAGTAATATAAGTAGTAAATCTTTATTCAGCAGGGAAATCTCACATTCTGGGAAATTAAGGGAAAAAATGGGCTGTGTAATAGTGGCCATTCTGCTATGTATGAAACCTGTATTGTTCTCACTGTTTGACTTACTCAGTCCCTGTGGGAACTTTATGTACCTATTGTCAGGCTTTTTTATTTATAATAAACCTAAAAGTTACTAGCTTCTGATGAACAGGATTTAGAGCCTCTAAATTTCAAAAACACACTGAAAATGCTGTTTTCTCCATCAGTTTGTCATAGTGTATTCAGGTTGATTTCTGTCATGTTTTTGACTGGCATGCTATAAATTACCGAAACAATATAAATAAACAACTTTGAATCAGGAACATTCTGAGCAATTTAAACATCTCAGAAGTAATCACAGCAGTTTTGGTTGGTGTTTTTGTTCGTTTGTTTTTAAAGTATTGTATGTTCTCCCTTGAGATGCTCAAAACCTGACTGGACATGGTCGTTGGTAACCTGCAGTGGGTGAGTGTGCACTGAGCTGGCAGGTTGGACTGGGTGATCTTAGGAGGGTTCCTTACAGCCTCAACCATCCTTTGTTTCTCTTGAGTAGTTGTACATATCCATACAGATGTCCTTAAATATATTTGTGTGTATAGGTGTATGTAAAGCTTTACATAAAGTGTTTGTTGGGGTTTTTTTAATTTTAATTTATGAGTGGGACAGACACTCAGATAGAAAAGTGGTTAAAAACTTTCAACTTTTATTTAACAGGAAAGGCTAATGCTTTTGAAATTTTATCTTGTATCAGTTCCCAGTGGTTGGAAATGTATCAAAGGAAGTCTTTGTCAATAAGGAAATTTAGCTTTCGAACATGCTTCCTGGCAGTGCTTTCACTCCTCCATTAAATAGTTTATAATAAAAAGTCATGATGATAGTAGGATAACTTTGGAGTAATTCGGATCAGATGAGACCTCCAGAGGTCATCAGGTCCAACATTTTTCCAGAGCAAGAGAAACCTCCAAGTTAGGAGCAGCCTGGAAGTGAGGTTGCTAGGGGGTCTTCTGGTTGGCTTCATACTAACAGCAAGGAGGGTGATGCCACAGTATCCTGGGCAGTCACATCCCGTGTTTGACCACCTGCACACCTGTGGTCTGTGCTGCCTCATGCCACTGAGGATCACAGAAGCTATTACTTTTTCTTCCTTCCCATTGCACTCTCATTTAAGCTGGTACAAGTTTCTCTTTGATGGCTGTCCTTCCATGTGTTGTCACACAATGCAAAATGGTTGAATAAATACATAAACAAGAGGGCTGGTTTATCCCTTTTCTTTTCCTGCTTGCTAACAGGCATATTGCTGTAGAGAAAATTCATTGTGTTTATGTTTTGTGGACCAATATTTCTTAAATTTATTTACATGGTAGGTATATGAGCAAGAAGAATGAAATGTTACTTCTGTTGTAGAAGAAAATAATTGTCTAACAGTAGTGTGAATTACATCTTTGGGGTTTGTGCAGGTCTGCCTCGCTTGCCTGTAAACCTTCTCGCTGCTGAAATTCCCAGAGAAACACAGGTGCTGCCTGGGATGATCTTGATACAGGGAAGACTGTTGGTCACAGTGTGCAAGATGTCTCAGAGCTGCAGTGGTGGATCAGTTGTGTGTTGCCCATACTGCGGTGTATGCCCTTCGGTGGTCTCCTGACTCTAAAGATGCAGAGCTTGGAAGGATTTGCAGGGATTGTAACTCTCTTGTTCTTCCTGGGTTCTTATGCTGCGTGTTTTGGGTTTACTTCTGTTACTGTGGGATTCAGCTTTTATCTTCTATGTTATGTATGGTCTTTCCAAAATGAGGTTGCCTCGCTGTGGAGAGTCCTTGATCATCTACTGCTATCGCTCCTTCTGTGTTACATACAGAATACTCTTCCCATCTGTGGAAGACTTGTGGCTTGACACTCCTGTGATCCATTAGCAGATTTTTATTTTTCAATTGGCAGTCCTGGTGGCTGCAGCTTCCGGGCTGGGAGTATCTTCCTTAAAACAGCAGTTGTGGCCTTGCCGTTGTCTGTTTTCTTTCCTTGGACGCAGTTTTCTGCGAGGAACTCTTCAGGATCTTTACAGCTTGCATATCAGTTGAGTCTGTATTCCCTCTGCAGGGTGTTGGGGAGGCAGGGCTGTGGGTGCTGTTGTTTAGGGGGCTGCTTTCCTGAGCCATGTGCAGGATTAGAGAGGAGTGAGATTACAACCCCTGTGAACTCACTGAACATATATTGCTACAATAAATTCAGAGAGAGCTTGGATTTTTGGGAGGTCAACAGTCCGTTTTGAACCTTCAGGTCCTTTATTGATCCCCAGGATAGGTAACTTACTGGAGGGTGTTATCAAGTATATTCATTTCTGTATGTGGAGACTAATGACAGGGCAACAGTAGTACCATGAAGTCCAGCTCTGTATGAGCATGGGGGGCAGAGTGCTCTTCCTTAACATGTAGTGTGCTCCTTCCTAATGTGTTTCCTCTTCATCAGGGGAGATCAGAATGTCAGTCAGTCATTTCTCCCAAACATTCAAACACTGCTTTCGCACAGCCAGAGGGTCTGCAGAACTGGTGGTGCCCCTCTTCAAGTGCAGGGTTCACAGAAATGACTGGGAGCCACAGTTCTCAGCATAGTTCCTGTAGGTTTGTCAAAACCTTCATAAAGGTAGGCTGGTGTTGTCACCAAAAGGGTGTCCATTCATTGCAGCTGCTGGGGTTTATTGAAAGCCACTGGTGTGGTGAAATGATATTTACAAAGTGAAGTGGTGCTGTTAGTGTTATATTCCTACTTTCTGGTTTTGGTTAGCTTTTTTTTGTGGTTGCTGTATTTTATCCATTATTGTGAATAAGTTTAAATTAAGTGTGTTAGATGGAGCTGCACACACAGTAAGTTGGCATCTGTCAGGCTTTCTGATTTGTTGGTGATGTTGCATACTCTCATGCAAAGTGTGTTGGTCCAGAGACCAAAAGAAAAGGGGTATGTGAAGGGGCAAAGACCCAATGATTGAGATAATGCTGGCAAGATAAAGGCCTTCTTCCTTGTACCATTCAGTCAAAAAGTCATTGTTTACATGCTTGTTTTACACATTATGTAGCTAATGCTTTATGTGTATCTATAATGTATTCATGTACATACTTGGCATAAACATGAAGCAGAGCTGAACATTGTCCAAGTAATTGATAACTTTTAATAATGACTTTATGATACAGAGGATGACCTCAGAAAAACCTTCACTGTATTTCAGTGGGAATTGATTAATTGACAGATCAGCTGGTTATCTTCCTGTGCACTCAGAGTTAATTAAAAATGTTGTTAATAGACAGCTTTATGAAAACACTTACGTGCTTGTCTATCCTGTTGATGTCTGTTCTTAATTTTGTCTTCCCTATCTTAACAATAGAACTCATACCATCCTCTCTTCCTCCATTTTTATAATTTATGTTGTTTAAAACTCTGGAATATTCTTGCTTATTTTCAGATCTCGTCAGAAAACTAGCACAGCAGAAGTTTGGAAATGCACAGGGCGATTATCAAAAGGTAAATTGTTTATGTATCTCTGCATAAAACAATGGAAACAATTACTTTGAAATTGAGTTCTGTTTCTAAAGCAGGGAATAGTATTTTAAAGCTTTAACAACAGGATGCAAGAATCAAATTTGCAAATAACAAGTCTGATGGTTTCATAGAAAATGTGGGACCAAAACCTTTTAAAAAATGTTACACAGAAAATTTCATAAGCTACTACAAAGAAGCTATGCATAGTTAAGGCTTACTTATCAATTCCAGCTGTAATGTGGTTGTGGTGTCTGTTGCACGAAGATTGAAGGCTCTTTGTACTAAAAAATACTGCTTTTATTTAAACACACTTAACCATTACTGCTCAGCTCTCATGTTGGCCTCAGCTGTTGTCCTCAAAAAGCTGAATTTATATGCTGTTTCTGGTGCCTTTGTAAATTGGAAGTTTCCATATAAGTTTCCTACTTATGAAGTATATTTTAGTTTATGTAGCATGCTAATCATATCAAGGGTATTTTCCATTCTCTCTTTTGGTTTGTGATTATCCTGTATCAGCTGAAATTCTTCGGGTAGCAAGAGAAGATAGAATGTAACATGCCTCTGATTCAGGCTGTTCTCAAGGGTAGTAGCTCATTTTTGAAGCAGTATCACTGGTTGAGTTCCTGCAGTAGGAACCTTAACCATAACTGTGCAATGGACAAGTTACTTTGTATGAGTTAACTTGCTTGTAGTCCCTACAGTGTACCTGTCAGGAAGATGAGCATGGCACTTGGCATGCAGGCACTTAGCTGTAAATCAGGATGACCTGAATGATTCTGGGATTTGAAGGGAAATAGTCTTGTGCTTCCGTGTCTTCCTGACAATGAGCCTTTTGGTCTAGTAACCTCTGCATGACATTGAAGTGTGTGAGTATCTTGCCAATTCCATCTGCTTGTTTGGTGGGACTGTGTGAGAGTGCTGCATCACAGACAGTGCCTGCACACCCACAGAGGAATGTAGGGTGGACTTGGTTGGCAGTCTGTGAACAAAACCATTAGACCATAGCTGATACACATAAGCACAAGTATAGTGTTTAGTGACTAGCATCTAAGTCATGAGAAATTTAAGATGAATGGCAGCTGTAATCTTGTGTAGTGGAGGCACTTGTTAAAATACTATGTAATTATAGGGTGGCAAATATAATGTTAGGTGTGCTTAAGACGCAAAACAGATATAGGTCCTAACTGTGACCTGACTACAGTGCAAAACTTGAAAACAAATTTGTAAAAGGAGAATATATCAGAGCAAGTAGAGGGTCCCTCAGAAGCATCAGTGAGAAATAGCTGTGCAGAGGCCAATGTGGCTGTAGAATGTGACGCTAGAGGAATTTCCAGTGGGAATAGGGAATTGTGAATGTCACTGAAGGGTACAGGTAAGTAGTTAGAAATTACTGTGGTTTTGTTCACTCAAATTCAGGGAGAATGAACTTTGATAAGTTCAGAAAGTGTCTATTAGGGTGATCTGGGAAACATGCAGCTCTTCAGAGGAGACTCGAAGAGTTTGCTTTGCTTAGGAAAATAATTGATAAGGGGAGTGATTCGCCTTTTAAAATACATCTAAACACCAGGAAGAAAACACTCTTATTTGGGTGAAAGATAGTGCTGTCACAGAAGCAAAGGGCCAGAAATGGGCCATGTGTAGATCCATGTGAGAAGACTCATTCACCTTCTGTGCTGTGTTCCCAGTTGGACTCTTTACCACTGACATGTCCCCATCCCCTGCCAGGGTGAGCAGTCTGGCAGGCCAGCCCAGCTGCTGTGCCTGCTCAGGGGGAGCCAGCTCACGGCTGCTGCCATCGCTTTACCTCTGCTGGGAGACGTGTTGCTTAAAACGTCCAAAATTGTACTTGGAACCAGGTTTATAAGGGAGAGTAGAGCATTGTTTTTCCTCCCATTAAAAATACGGTTCTGATTTTAAACATTTTAAGTATATTGTGGAGTAGCAGTTTCATAAAGATGTGTGTGATACTGAAGAAAATTTCCAAGGGCTATGGAACATTTCTGATTCGCACACATCAGATCTTGGGTTGAGTGGTCTTGCTGTCTTTAGCTTGTCTGTTTCCCTTTTCCTTCCACTTATGAGAAAGGTGAAAGTGTTATCAGCTGTGAACTTGTCATACAGAGATGAAGGGGAAAATACAAGGAATCCTATTTCCATTATGGAAACAAAGGGGAAATTGGGTTCTTCTGAAATTCCTGTCATTGAATATTTAGTTTTCAGTGTTCTTCTGAAATTAGAGGTAAGAAAACAACTAAGAACCTGTTAAATAGACTTCTTTGGTTGTTCTTGAATGCCTATTCTTTTTTTACCTTTGGATAATTTAAAGGTAAACTCTACATAATTAGTTTAAAGTGAGGGTGAATTTTGTCGGTAATGTGTTAAGATCCTAAAACTGCTATTGAAGCTGCCAAAATAAAATAAGTGTTGAAAAGAAAAAGTTAGTCAGGAATGTCATATCTGTTATGACAGGTGGAATTTGTGGAGAGATCGCTAAACCACAAAGTAATGCGATCTCTGGCCTTCTCTTCTGTGGGATGTGTTTGGAATTATATGAAACAGATGCTCAGTGTGGAAATAACTGGTCTGTTGTTGGTTTAAGATGGAAATATTCATTGGGCAAATCTTAGATTCTTTTCATTTATCAGGAAAACCAGAAATTATCTGCTGCGTATTTTATCGTAAATAGTTTTCCATGATAATTCATTGGTGCTTCTATGCATTGTTTTACTTTAGTGGCTTTTTGTTACTGTTTCTGTGTTAATTGTTTTGGTCCTGGTTAATTATTCATTATTCACATGATTTGTTTTTGTGCATGCTGCCTGTGTATTATACACATTCTCCATTTGTTTTGACTTCCACAGCCAGAGAATGTTGTCCTGACTCTTCAGGTAATGTCTTATGGTAGAGGTACAGCTTTGAAAAGAAACTAACCATGTTTGTATGCACTCTTTCTATTAAAATATCTGTAGCTGTTTTCAGTGTTATTTTAAATAGTATTTTTCCATCTAACCTATATTAAAATAATCTGTGTTTTCAAATAATTTCTGAAGTGTTCAGCTAACTAGAAAAAAAACGCAGTAATTCTTTTGCAAGGTCTGGCCAAAGTTTTCTTCCAAGCATCTATTCATATTCTTCAGAAGGGATAACAGCTTTTAACTAGCAATTAATAACAATAATAAGAAAACCCTCCAGATTTCAACCTAGAATTGGTAATTAGGTCAGAAATTTGCAACTCTGCTAATGGTGATGGTTGCTGTATTTGGATCACTTGGTAATTAAAAACTATGAGGAAGGGCATCAGCAAAGCTGGAACTGAAGCATGATTGATAGCTTCTGAGAAATTGTAACTTATTTTGCAGGACAACACAGAGCCTCAATTTCATCCTTTTACCGCCAAGTTACCCTTGTGGTGGATTTGTAGAACAGAAGAGGACTCTTTAAGTACTAGAGTGAGAATTAGTTCTCATAAAATTGGGAAAGGAAAAGAGAGCTTTACCAGGGAAGAAAGACCACCGGGGCATGCCCACACTGTGCTGTCCAGCAGACACTTGCCTGATCTGGTTTGGGATGTGCTGGTTTGTGTCTGCAGCAGGGGGAAAACCCATGGCCAGCTCACAGCTTGTCCCCTGGAAGCCGCATGGCCTCTTGTAGGACTGTGCCAGGGCTGCCTGCCCCAGCTTCTCTGTCCTGGAGCACTTGCACTGCTTGCAGTGTAAGAGCTAGTTAGGGTATTGCATTGCATTGTTCCCTTTCACTCCTTCCAGCTTTTAAAAGCGTCCTTGTAGTTGCTGCTGCTTTGCCGTTTGGCAGCAGAATGTCTTTACCTGGGAGAGCTTAAAATCCACTCCTTCATGTTCTCCAGTCCCTAAGCAGTTTTAACTTCAGCACTTCGGAGAAACGTCTGCCATTGCAATCCATCACCCAGTGAAGCACTTCCCTTTGTGGTCATACATACAAATCTTTCTACTCATAACTGATTAAAATGGAGAGCAAGCTAAGCCTCCCTCCCCTCTCCCAGATGCAGTGTCGATCTAGTCGGCCTTGCTGGCATTCGTGGAGCCTTTTTGGAAGCAGATGTGAGAAACAGTATATTTGTGGTGCAGGAAATCAAACGTGTCCATTTTTAACCTGTTTCAATTGCACTGATTCACATTTGTTTCTTGTGAGCCTATTTCTCTCTTAGTACTCACTCCTGTAGTTTACCTAGCTAATACTCTAGCTAAGTAATTATTAGCTATCAGTATATGATGTTATATATCTTTTTATTAGAAAAGTTGTCAATTGACAAAACACACCAACTCCATAAGCTGGGTAACTTAGTAGATGGTTTAGTCTGTAGTTTGATTTTTTAATGATTTGCTCTATATTGATTGCAGTTACTGTGTGATATCTGCTATTACCACTATTTTTGTCTGAATTACAGGCCATCTACTATGAAATCGGTTTTATAGTCTCCGCAGCCTTGGGATTGCTATTTATTTTGTTACTGCCTCTTGTGGGACTTTGCTTCTGTATGTGTCGTTGCTGTGACAACTGTGGTGGGGAAATGCATCAAAGACAGAAGAAAAATGCTGACTGTCAGAGGAGCTGTTTTGCAACATTTCTTTTTGTTGCTTCTTTAATAATAAGGCAAGTGTAATAAAGAGAACAATGTGAAGCTTGGTATAGCACTAATTTTGCAGTTTCGTATGACAATGTTACTGTATTAGACTACAGATGCGGAAATTATTAGACAAAGTAATATTACTGCTTATTAAAGAAAATATGACTGCATTATAAAAAGGCTGCTACCATTGCTATCCACAGGTCATTATATACTCAAGAGGAATGTAGGTACAAAACAAAAAAAAATTTAAGCTTGAATTTGGCAAATGAAGTTGTTGCCAGTCTTAAAATGGCAATTGCAGAATGTTACATTAAATTTATGAACATAAGATACCAAGTCCTATGTTCAATTACCATCCCATTGAGAACCTGAGGTACAGTATAAGACTTTGCTCTTGTTAGTGTAGCAGGGGTGAGAAAAGCAATTGTGTGACTTCCTTCAGTATTTGCTGTACTTGAGATTTTCTCATTGGTTCAAAACAATGGTTTTCTTTTGGGCACTGAATTGTTTAAACCATGCATGCACTCACTGTAAAATGTTGGAGTTTGGAGCTCTTTTTGCACTATTGGTGTTCCGAGCATACACGCTTGTGTGCTGGGTGTGTTAATGGGTGATGAGGGACTGCAGGCAGGACTTTTCTTTTTCCTTCAGATGCTTTGAAAATACATTGTTTGCTTCAAGCTTTTTATTTTCCTTCAACTTCTTAGTATTTCCACTTGCCTACTATCCTTGTTTTGTGATTTTATTTGATCTGTACTCTATGACCTGTTCAGTCAGGTGAGACTAACTTTGTCACTTCATTGTAATCTAAATCATAGAATCATAGAGTGGTTAGGGTTGGAAATGACCTTAAGATCATCTAGTTCCAACCCCTTGCCTATGCTCAAATGTAGGCCATGCTGATACAAGGTATGAGAACACACTCTTTTCTCCCAGGCATCACTAACAAACATGACGCTTCAGTATTCTAAAGACCAGGAAGCCGAATGGTATTGTACATGATAGGTACATCCCTGCTATGATGACAGAAGTTCTTCGTAGTACAATGGTGCCTCAAAGTAAGTTATTAAATTACCTCTCAGCATGCCAAAACTGAAGGTAGCTCACAGAGCTCGCCAGCTATCTTTACACCAGCTTGCAGAATGCTACAGTCTAGTTATAATGGCTGAGGAGTGCTGCCTGCCAGCAGAGAAACTAAGAGATTGTCCTCCCAGTTGGCGTCCCTAACTTGTGTGTTTGCTGCCAGCTATCCTAGTGGTATTAAGCATACCCAGCACTGGCAAATGCTCCTTCTCAGGTCATAACTGGCAGATCAGTGATCCATAGTAACGTGCTTTCCAGGACTAGGGAAACTGCCTCTTTAACTCATCCTTTTTTTTCCTCTTGTGTAAGACATCAGGAGTATCAGATGCTTACCCTAAGGGAGGTGTTGGCCTGAGCTCTGTCTGCAAGTTCCACAGGTGAAGATAATCTCATATGACTCCCTGGCTAAGTCTCTAATGCTGTGAGTGCTGTGCAAGGCAAGATAGGACTTTACAAGGCTAATATTACTGACCTCAGCCTGACTGAGTGCTCAGGTCTCCAGTACACCTCCATACAAAGCAGGATTCTGCTGCCCTTCCTGGATCTTCTTTCACAAGGGAAAAGATGTCATGCCTGGATCTGTTTAAGCCCACGTCAGCTTTCTCACTGCTATGCTGATACACAAAGGACAGCCTTCTTGGTAGTAATCACCCCAGTAAGACAAGGCAGGTGTTGGAAGGAATGGGAAGCTTTTCTAGGGGATGTTCTTCTTCAGGATTATCATCTAAAAGTGTATGTTATGGATGACTTTTCTAGGTGTCAGCATGCAGATTCACACTGACATATGTATGCTGTTAATGTAGATTTTAGAAGATTTCAGCTAGTAGATTTTAATCATGAAGAACACTTCTCACTTTTCCACTGATACAGTGCTCTGGTAATTAGAAAGAAGTTTTAATACTAAGTTTACTGGAATGATGTGTAAATACTATACAAAGATGGCATATTTTTTTATTAAAAAAAAAAGCAGTAACTCTACAGCTCTACCTTGATCTGCTCTGTGAAGGTGAGGCGTACATGGGAGTTATGCTTTCCTCAAGGAGAAGTATAAGAAACAAGTCAGAAGACTTGTGATTACATACACAGTTGTTCATCTTAAAGTAAATAGGACTTAAGTATGTAATTTTCCAGTACATGTAATTTTGTGCTTGAAATAATTCTTTTGATAGAGTCAAAAATACATTCAGTGTGTTTGGTAATTCACAGCTTTTATACATTAATATTGTCCTACAAAGTAGGATTCTATTGCTAAAAAGCACAGGATGTAGAAATAATGCATCAAATAGATAGCTGAGTAGGTCTGATATTCCATATTTATCATTAAAAGTTATATGTTTTTCTTCAAAGGTTAAAAGTTTAGGGACAGAGAAACGGGAAAGCAATGTAATTTCGTCAATTCCTCTATATTGTAAGGGCAAGGAAGGGACATCTGATTTTTAAGAAAGCGTACATTGCAATACCAAATTTAAATCTGGTGTTAGAAAGTGTTCCAGCTATTGGATAGAAAAACACATAGCCAAGTTTTCTGTCCTTCCCAAAAGAGCTTGTGTTACAAGTTCTTCCTTGAAATTGTGGATGTTATTATATATGAAGCTAGGGAAAGCCAAGTCTGAAGGAAGAAAATGCTACTTGGTACTGTGGCAAGTACCTCATGCGGGCTTCATAGGAGTCCTCTTGGCTTTGTGAGATTGTTCAGAACCTGGGAATCAGCATTATCTGAAAGAACTGGTGAAAAAGTTGATACAGAAATCTCTGGACCATTGTTTTCTTGAATTCATTAGCTAGCAGTGAGGAGGTGACATTCTTTCAATATGTAAATCTCTTTCTATTCTGTGACTTCGAATTTTTTGCAAGCACAGCTAAAGGGAAAGCTTGGGTCCCCCCTGCGACTGGATTAGTAACATTTGTATCAGCCTGTGAAACCTGACAAGAAATTGAGGGTGGAATATCTGACTTCTGAAGAGACTGTTTCAACAGTTCTCCAATCTGATACAAAAAAAGCATGTCTTTTTTATTACTACTTTATGACTTTCTCCTTGTAGCTTCTTACTAAATGTTGACTCAAGCCTCAGTTACAGAATAAATAGATTTCTTCCTTTCTCATGCTGTGTATTTGTTTAGTTACATTCAGAATGTAGTTGCAGTTGTTCTGAGAGCCTTGTCTGCTTAAAGCATCTCTGCTGTCTTGTTTCCTCCCACTCCTTCCATTTAGGAGACTGAAAAGAAAAATGATTGTATTCAAGTCTTACAAAGTACTGTTTTGTTGGCTTCCAATTGACCTTTTTGCTGTGTGAGCATAACATTAAAAGGACATAAAAATGCTGGCTATCCAAAGAACAAGGTTGTTGTTACAAACTCCGAACCTCAGAGTGATACACAAATGTTTACTTTTTCTGATAGCCTGAGACAGTTTGTCTTCTGATACTAAAAAAAAAAGAAAAAAAGTTGTAAAAGCAATTACTATTCATTACTGTAGAAAAACTCATGTATTGCATGTGTCTAAAATGAAACTGCTTACTTCTTAGCATGGAACCATAGAATGGTTTGGATTGAAAGTTACTCAGTTTCTTTGGTGCACTCAGAGTTCTTATTCCATGAGTGGTAGCTGATGGTAATGGCCGCTTGAGTGTTGTCATAGTGGAAATAAAATGATGCCATTTGCTGTTAGTTAAATAAGTAGTAAGATAAGTGTCGATTTCCCTTCATTCATTAGTGATTTCTGGGAAAGTAGTTAATAGTCAGTTCTGAAGACTGAAATCTTGGTTGGAAGAGCAACCTCTTTATCTCTGTCATCTGTTCTGAATATTTGTGGATGATGTGAAAAATGTGAGTGAGAAAATCCTAGTAGACCAACACCTGTAGCGTATAGTCTTGCCATCTTATGCTCTGAAATCAGAATATTCCAACTTGAGAGTATTTGTCAGAGCAGCAAAAATTCTTATACTTGACCAATTTTAATGGGAGAACAAGCGTTTGGAATGTTAAAGTAGGAAAAGTAAAATAAAGATGAAGATTTGTTTTTGGATCACTGATAAGAGGAGACAAGCATCATCAGGGTGTTTGCACCTGTCTTGCCAAGATACATAAATCATGTTATTTCAGGTCCCTATTTGCTTTCCACTGTCTCATTTCTCATTTGTATGGCCATATTATGGCTTTCTTTGAGCATACATTATTTGAATCAAGAATTACATACGTATTTTGCCCCATAGGGACCCTGCTATGTGTTTTCTGTAAGTCTGATTTAAAAATAGTGGTATTTAGGTGGTATTGACACCCCAACTCAGGAAATTTGTCAGTCTGGGAAAAGTACAGTATCATTTGTGTTTAGTGACTTCCTTCTCCTGTGCTTTGGATGTCTGTGATGGCTTTTCGGGTTACTACCTCTCTAGTGCTGAGCTCTGCACTCCAATGCAAAGTAAGAGACTGAACAAATGTACCATCCAGAAATTGCCTGTCATGCACCTGACTGCAGCCTCTCAGCAGTCTTTGCCCTTTGGGGATGTTTGGTGCCTGTGTCTTGAGTGGATCTGTGCTGTCTACAAGTTAAATCTGTGGGAAGTTAGTGCTAAACACATCAAGTGGGTTTGTAGTCAGCCTGCTTTTGAGGCTATTGCCACTCCGGTGGTCACTCTTGATTTTTCTGGTGCTTGTCTGAAAGGTTAGCTGTTAATGTGAGACATTTAAAAACATAAAGTCATCCTTCTGTTTAAGTCTATTTTACACCTGAACTATACAAAAACCTAAGGATCATGTACACTGAAAGAGCTTTTGAAGCCTCTCATGAGGCTTTTAGTTGCCTTTTTACTTACTCTTTGTACAGATCTACTGGGCTGTAATTAGAATTACACAGTGGGGAATGATCAAATAGAAAATAATCAGCAGTGCTGACTTGGAAGTCTAGCTCACTTTCCACCTTTTGTTTTAGTATCAGGAAATCCTTGTATATTATTTTAGTGACTATTCAAGTGCTTTTAAAAGACCTATGCAATTGTGTAAACAAATTGGGCCATTATGAGTAAATGTGGCTGATGTTGTCAAATGTAAAATACTCCTTTTGTAGTAGACATAGGAGCATTTGCTTGTAGCTGTGTCAAGGTTAATGGTACTTGTAAAAGAGCCTAATATTTCAAAGTCCCCTATAACTTACTTAGGCTATTTTCTGGCAGAATCAGTGCAAATGGATAAGTAACTCTATGTTAATAACTCTGGAAGACTTTGGGTTAACTTTGCTTTTTCCTTTCTGTATTTTGAATTAGTAGTGCAATATCAGCCCTTACGGCAAATTCCTCTACTCCTGCCTCATGGCGCATGTGAGAACTTGTAGTAAGAAAAAGAGAATATGTAAAATTATGAAGCCCTTTATTTTCATGATGTTGACCTTTCTTTTTTTGCTGTGATTTTTTTGTTCTCCACAGGAATAAATAAATACCTATTATCTGTATTTTTTGTAGTGTTGGAGTGCTCTGTGCATATGCTGCCAACCAGCATTTAACTAACCAAGTCCGAGGAGCAAAGAAACTGGTTAACAGTAATTTTAAAGATCTGAAAATTTTCCTTAACGACACTCCAGCGGTAAAGAATTTTTTTCTCTATGGCGGAGGGGGGTGGGAGGGAAGAGGTGTAAGAAAGAAGTATTGCAGAAAATAATTGTTTCTTCCTATTCGGTATAAATCACACCTGCAATATTTTGTTTAGTCTTTGTGTGTCAGTCTCACAAAGTAGAGTAAATGATGCAAGGTAGGACATTTTCACACAGCAGTAAATGTTTGGAGTTATCCTGATAGATCAGCATTCTTTGAGCAACTTTTGAGCTGTACTCCTGGGCTATGCTGTGATGATGCCTGTAGGCCCTTTTCCTCCTACTGACCTAGTGTAGGTCACTGGCAGAAGGTGAATCATTTGGGGAAAATACGGTTTTAAAAGGAATACATATAAAAAAGATACTATATGAAAACCTGGATTTCTTGTTATTCTTTCCTGTTTCCTTGTATTAAGGGCTGACTGGTATGTGCTCTGGGACTGAGCTGCAGTAACTTCTTTTCCAGAAGTATTTTTGACTGTTTTCTCTTTAAACCAGTGTCATACTGTGCCATACTGAACAGGAAAGAGTCTCTCTTTTCTGCTTTCAAGCTTTCCTTAGAGTCCCAAAAGCAGTCCTCTGCATATCATTTTTTGCATTGGCAGAAAAAAAGAAATTTTAGTAAGGAAGACTTGTAAACTTTCCCATGTAAAAATTCCAGTTCTTTATTGATTAGGGGGAAAAAAATGTCCAACAGTCCTATTACCTTGGGTTTTTACCTTTGGTTTGAATATCATGTACATACACACTTGTAAGGATTTTTTGAAGATAGGAGAAGGACTTCAGCTTCTTGAAAAAAAATTGTAGAATCCAACTAATTGGCTGTAAAGCTCTGAAATCCTGACTGATGTTCTTGACTCATCAGTATGAGGTGTACAGCATATAAGAGGATTTGGAAAAGAAGTCCCATGTTAAGAGTTCATGTCATAGAAGATTTGTGGACAGTGAGCATTGAGCGATAACACCATTAGTTATACAGAATTACCTCTAATCTGTGACATTGCTTGAGACAATGCAAAACCTGTAGCCCTGCAAAATTTCAGTCCTTAGGTTAGCCTAGGAAGAAAAACAAATAAACAAAAATATGCTTACAGCCTTATTAGTAAGAAACCTTTTCTCTCCTGTTTTAGAAAAAGGTCTGCCTTATACTTTGTATTTTAATTACATCCACTGCTGTATGATTGATAGGTTGGTTAAGGGTGCTTTTTTGTCTGTTATTTTTTTTCTTTACTCCACAGAAAGTGTGAGACTGAAAGCCAGATACGCTTTGGTACACATTTAAAATTGTAAACCCATTCGTCAAATGTATTACTTTACATTAGTTTAACTCAACTGGGGTAGGATTTATAATACATTATTTCAAACATGCAGAAATCAATGGAAGGTTATTTAATGTCTTTTCAAAAGAACCATTTGGGATGGTTCCTTGATAGCCTTTTGTCCCAAGCCAGGATCTGGTGATAACTAAGTTGCTGGTTTATATCGTTATGGTGTCTTGGTAGAGCTGAAGTTGAGACTGGACTGGGTCACCTGGGGGTAAGGAAAACCATTTGCATTGAGAGAGAGCAGCCAGCTCCCTTCTGCATGATAAGCTCTGAGAGGCTGCCCAGGAATAAGCCAGTTTGGTTGGTGAATTGCCTCAAAATTACCACCCCGTTAACTTGCTGCCTGTCTCCATGAAGGAGGAACTAATGCCACTAGGAAATCAAATAACAGAGGTGAAGACATGGGAAACCTCATTTGGCTGACTGACTTCATAAGAACATGGTTCTTGATACTTAACACTTATAAGCTGAATCATTTACCCCAGAGATGTTCCAATTAAGTAGATTTCCCAATTAAACACATCTTTTATTATGCGTAGCTCTGCCAAGCAAGGTAGAAAACAGTAGAGTGCCAGGATTTTGGGGGTTCGCACAAGTGTTTTGATTGTTTCAAAGGGGCAGTTTGACTCATTATTTAAAAGCATTACTTTTTTCCAACTCCTTTAATATGTTTGTTTATTATCTTTTCAGCAAATTGACTACTTGGTGAGCCAGTACAACACCACTAAGGATAGAGCACTCTCTGACCTAAATAGTAAGTACTTTGAATTAAAGGGGGTTAGCGATGTGTATTTAAAGACTTCAATAAGATGATGTAAATACCTCATAATGCAAAGTGAAATTTGTTTATGAGAACGGGGTTTTCAAACAGAAGCACTATTCTCAGTGATAAATGAGACTAAAGCCAAAAATTCTTTTCACATAAAATGTCTCGGAGCTGGTATAATGCATATTACTTCCTGAAATAAAAGTATTTTATTAAATTGCTTATACAGTATGTCAGGCTACTATTTTATTTTCCATTTTTATAGTTCCATAACCACACAGACCTAATGCTTTTTTAGAATATTATTCCTCAGTTTTTAACTGTGGAGCCAAATGTCAAGGAACAGAGCTACTAGCTGTTTTGGTGGTTCTAATGAGTGAGAGATCTCTTTATTTGTTTATTTTGTTGCTGTATCTTTGTCCTCTACTCAGCTAGAAGCTGAGGTATAAGCTTATCTTCTTTTTAAAGCTGCTTAATGTATTTACCATTTCAGAATGAGCAGGAGATAAAACTTGAAATAGAACAACTGCACTTTCCCCTTCAGCAGAGTTACAATACAAGGTGTCACCTTTAAAAGCTTTTGGTAAAACAGAAACAACCAAACCACTGATATCTTTATTTTTATTTTCTTAATCTAAGCATCACTTTCCAAAACTCATACCAGAAAGGGCCAACCACATGCAGTGCAGATTAGAATTCAAGATACGTTTTTAGCAGGCATTAATGAATGTGTCTGCATTTCAGACTGAAGTGAAATACAGGAATACCAAAGCCAGTTTTAAACAGGATTGTTACTGGGATCAGACTATTCAATTGTGGCAGCATGCCACATATCCTAAATTGATTTATCATGCCCAGAATCTATGCTTCTGTCAAGGCTTAAAATGTATTTTAAAGGTAGTTTTCAAGGCAGCCAGCTTACCTCAGGCATATCCTGAGGCCAAAGTGTCTTGTCTATTTGAGGCTACTAAAGCACATTGAATTTGCTTGCAAAAGTATTAGTAGCAGTTGTAGTTAACCAGTCTTCTTACTTAATCCTAGGCAAGAACACTCTGGTCTAAAAAAAAAGTGTGTCATCTTTAATTCTATAAAAATAATAAATTGACATCTGCATTTCCAGTACTAGCTTGTAGCTTCACAGCTACTCTAAACTGAAATTTCAAATTAAATATTTATTCATTCTCAATGCCAATTTAATATAGTAGCTAACGGGGACTTAGCTGGATCTGTGATGAGAGTCTCATCAATAAGTTAGCTTTTATTTTTGTGAAATACCAGAATTAAGTGTGTGATACCTGGGGACAAAAGGATTTCATTCTAAGGGAATCGACAGTAGCACAAATCTCGAGAGAAATGTAGATGAGTTCAGTTTGCCCACCCTAAGGAAATGCTGAAAAGTGTTTTCTGCTTGATAAAAATTCTCATCCCAAGTCAGATATGACATTGCTGACAGTAATGGATGGTTCTGTACCACACAGTATTCCCATCTCATCACGAGCAAAAAACTCATAGCTGTTTACCATGATCCAAAAGTGGAGGGGACCCAGCAACTACCTAAAGGATACGTTACGTTAAGATGCTTCACCAAACTCTGCTTGGCATTTATCTGTCATTTAAGCTTCATTTTTGTTCATGGGCAGGAAGGTCTGGAATTGGGGATCGCTATGGGTAAGCATGAGGCCAGCACTGCGAGCATCGGTGCTGCATGCGCTGTATGAGGGCACAGGGACTGGACACACACGCCTAACATGCCTAAGGGATTTCAGCAGAGGTGACTTGGCAGGTCTGAGTTGCAGGTGACCTTGATGTTGCTGGGTACATGAGGAGCAGGAGAAAGGAAAAGAATCCATTTTGCTACAGCGTGTAGCAAAACAGGATGCCATAAAATTCCTGTCCAGATATTGGACCTGTTTAAGATAGACTGTGGGGAAAAAGTCCAAAAAAAGTAGTAAGTGCAATGAAATCTTGAGTTTGTTGAAATGATATGTGTCTTTACCTACACGGTCAAGTGCTAGTGAATATTCTGTGCCATTTTTTGATTTACTGCTTTCATTTGTAGGCTCGTAGCTAGCTAAAGGAGAACTGTGTTCCTGCATTAACTGCTGTCACAAAGTTCTGACTGTCAGGTCTTAAAGAAGTTTTAATGATCTATTTATACTTTAAGTCTGACAACACATATGCTAAGAGGTAGTTTAAATTGAACTAGTGTATAATGGTGTTTTTGTTTTGTTTTTTTTTTACCTCTCCATACTACAGATGTTGGACCTTTGCTTGGAAGTAGAGTTCAAGAACAGCTGGGAAAAGAAGTACGTCCTGCACTTGATGCAGCTCTGACAATGGCAGGAGGTAAAGATGTACATACTGTTACATTAATGTTCTGTTGCCATGGTAAAACAGGCATCGTCTTTCTAGTGCACAGCATGGGATGACTTTATGCAGTATCATGATTCAACTTGCCATTTTTCTATATGCCTTCTTTTAAACTGAGGATTTCAGATACTTTAAGGTTTATAAATACATTTTAAAACTAAATCAAGATTTATGTGCTATTGTTGATACCTAATTTCAGCAGTCATTGAAGAGATGAAATTCAAATTCCCTGCTCCAGGTTTTTGTTCCTTTCCACTGAATATAAGGGGGCCTAGGAAAACTTTGCTTTAAGAGTGTCCATAGGTCAGCAGGTTAGTCTTCAGTAGGTCAGGAACATATGATGGCCTCATCCTATACACTGTGAAGCTTATTATGAGGTGCTATCTATCATTTCTTCATTGTGTCTTTTCGCCTTCCTCATGCTTAATTCTGTCTCCTTTGAAAGAAAGTATTCCTTTATTATTTTTTCTATCCAAGGCTTTTTTTCAGGAGTCAGGTAGAGTTTATAGAGAAAAAGGCATCCATAAATTTGAGTCACTTTTGGGTTTTTTACCCATGAATTCTTTCCCATTCATTCGTCATCATTGTCCTTTTTTGCTTTATTTCTCTTATTTGTCTTGAAGTCAAAGTGGAAAGGGCTATCAAAGGTAAAAAAACACAATAAAACCTTGTGTTGTGTGAAGTGCACTTTATTTCTGTAACTTGTGTGTTTTTAGTTGTATGTGTGTGGTTTTTTGTCTACTAAACACCTGTTCAGTGTTTTGTTTTTCGGGTTTCTTTGATTGGGATGACTGGGATGAAATCTAAAGCCCAGGCAGTGTTGAACACTCATTAATGCTTGGTTGATGCAACGTGATCTCATTGCTTTTCATCTTGCAGCTATATAATTTTTGAGTTGGATTATAAACAAAATACTGAAAATACTGTTTTGTAGATATGGGCTTTCTTCTAATTTCTGTTGACCAAGTGTTAAAGTTCTTTACTGAAACCACTGAGTAAGGAGAGATAGGAAAAGGGTAGAAGAGTAATCTGGGAAGTGGATAGAATCTCAAAGTAGCCTGAGCATATTCATTTGTTTGTAAGAACATATAAGTGATGTATTTTAATGTGCAATAAATACATACTCTGTGCTAGAGGGTTTTCTGGGAGGGAGGCAGGGTTATTTAAATCAGTATTGTTAAGGATATGGCACTCACCCATGTGCAGTTTCTCTTCATATCTGTATCTACAGTCTGGTTTCTAACTAGAGGGCTTTTTTAAAACTTCATATCCTTGCAGCCATCAGAGAAACAAAGGAAGCACTGGAAAATGTGAGTGTCTCTGTAGAGGTTTTGCAAGAGGGAACAGAGAGGCTTCATGCAAACTTGACAGATGTTAAAATGCACCTAAGCAACACCCTCAATGATTCTGCATGCTCTGCGACTCAGGCTGCCTCAACTTGCAATATCATCAGGAATTCATTAAATCAACTGAACATCAATGCCAATTTCAGTGGGGTAAGAGGTTGTTTTTCAGACCCTTGCAGTGTGATTGCCTTGAATAAGCCCAATAGTATCTCTGCGACTTAATGGCTTGGTATGTGCTGTCACTGCTGAGATAACTGACCTTCCCGTGTTCCGTGTTTCTGGGTAATTCTGGTCACTGTTTTCATCTTCTGTGTAGAAGAGGATAAAACGTGTGTCAAGCAGTTACATTGAAGTGCTGCTCTGCACAGTGAAATAGTCTGTCCTCCCAAAAATGCTGAGGTTAAGCTTTGCTTTTGTACAGCAAAAGTTTCAGGATTGTGCTACAAAAATTCTACTGCAAATCATGTTTCTAGTTTCTTTACCCTCTTTCCTACCTTTGAAATGTTTACTAAATTAACAAGTCTACTACTCTAAAGTGACTCAAGAATGCTTTTTGCTTTCTAGTTGCCAGGAGTGAGCTCACAGCTTGCGAAGGTCAATGATGTCCTTAAAATAGACCTGTCTAGTCTGGTTCAAAAGGTATGCTTCTTGACAGGCTTGTAAACTGTTAATTGATAAACTGGGATACTTGTGTATCACTTGTTTTCCCTAGGCTTTCTCAAGCAGAATTCTCTTGTTCCCACCTCATCCTGCCTCATGGTGGATCTCTCTCCTTATTCCATTGTTTGGGCAAGATTTGAAAGTATGAATGTAGTGCTTTATATCTGGAGGGTACTACAGATCAAAAATGTATTGTTAATTTTCTGCTTGACATAACAATCCTTAAAAAACAAAAAGGCAGAAGCATGGATCTACTGGTGTGCTCCATATTTTTTGCTTCAAACTAAATAAAAATCCACGCTCTCCGAATTATTTTTATTGTATTCCAGCTATTTTGAAGTATGTCTTCCAAATTCTTCATGTGCATATTTGATATTAAATCTGGTGCAATGGATCTAATGGGATTACTGTTAGTATTTTTGCAAGGCTGTCTGCAAAGCACAGTGATTTTCACCTAGGAAAAAATGGCTTAGTTTGAGCATTTTAAAAATCTACCAATCTGAAAATGTTTGCTCGGAATAGAAGGCACTTTCTGAAATCAAAGGCTGTGTGAAGGGGGCTTAGACCCTTGCCTACTTCTGAAGTGGTCAGGTCTGCAGGAAGTAAAATTTCAAACATCCACTGCAGTGGCAGCTTCTTTATGTCCAGATGAGCTACAGGGCTTGGTCCCTGTGGTTTAGACTCTTTCTTTCCTTTTGTCACTGGAGAAAGCATTGCAGTGTCTTCAAAGGCAGTTGGATTTTGTTGTCTGTAACATGCATTTTGTGTTAAGAAGGCATAGACTTGCAAAGAGGAGGCATTGACTGGTGCACAGCAGCTCCTTTCGCTTAATGAGTCTTCATATGTGCATTCTCAGTTTTATATCAGATAGATCTTACAGGCAGCAGTGCTGTAAAGTTTGAGATGTGACTGTTGCATGTGCATTTAAATTCAGATTTTTTTTCCCAAGGAATATCCTGCAGAGCAAACCGAATCCAAAATATAATTCCTATATAATAGTTCCTGTTTTGCTTCAACCTTTCCTAATGTGCAGAGACAAAAATGTATTTTTGATAGTATTACCACATACCCTTTAGAATGTGTATAGTTTTACTCCTTGTATAAAAGGAAAAATATTGTAAGTAATTTGACAATGAGAAATTTATTACATTTTTTTTTTTTTTCAACTTTTAGGGTTATGCAGCATTTAATGATACCCCAGACTTAGTGGTGAATCAGACAAGGAATATTTTATCAGGTGAGAACAAACTGTTTTTTCATTTCGATTGTTTAATGTGATGAAACTTACTGATATTTTTGTTTTATTTTACTGATAACATATTTTCTGGGCTAAAGAAGATTAAAATGGAAATGTAAAATTTTATTTTTTCTGTTTAACTTGGCGCCACAAAAAAACCCATAGAAAGCCACTATGTGTTAATAAGGATCCAAAATTAAATCTAAAAATAGAGCATAATGGTATTTTATAGAGGAGTTTTGTTTGTTAGGCTTTTTACTATTCAAAGTCACACTGAAGCTTTATCTTTTTTTTGGTTGAAAAGCTCATTTTCCTTGACCAGTGTGCCTGTGATGTATTTAGGAATGTGGTGTTAAAAAAACCTGAACCTGCCTGCTGCTGTATTAAAATGTAGTGGATGGCAAAGGGGAGGTAAAAACATGCCTAAAGATAATTCGAATGTCTGTCTTAATTGTTTTGTTACCTGGGCCTTACACTATGTTCTTGGTTTTTAAACCATGACATACTGTTACTCTTTGACAGTACCTGGACACTTGACCTTTGAATAAAATGTAGTATAGTGTATGTATACTAATCTGTTTTAATTTTTGTTCTTGCATTGTGGACCTGTTCTGCATATATAAACAGCTGTTCCTTGTAAGTTTTTCTTTCTATTTTTCCCCCTCCTGGGCAAAATGAAGCACAGTATGTGTACAAGCATAGCATACTGTGTGAACTTGCCTGAAATGAGCTAAAAATTGTATTATGCTTTTCATTAGGAAATATAGTGCAGACTTACTCATTGTCAGTACCTGCTGATGTGCATAAACATAGACAAGCTATCTTAATTTATCTGTTTATAAGTTGTTGGGATTTTGGTTTTATAAAAACCGAGTTTGAGTTATGAAGCAAATAACCTAGGTTTGCTAGGGAAAAAAAAAAAGCATTTAGTTGTAAAGTTTCAAAAGAAGAGTGCTTTGGAATGTGGTTGAGTTTAGAAGAGTAAACATCTAAACAAACAGCCAAAAACTTGTCCAGTTGTTTGAGAAAGAGGAGACTGTTGCCTACTGTCAAATAGAAATCTATAGTTATAGGTCCTGCTGTTTCAAGTATACTCCAAGTTGAAAGAAGGGGAAGAGTGAACAGAAACTGAATTTTACAAATAGAAAATACGTATAATAAGTGAATTAATTGTGTCTTTGTGTATGTAAATAGCATGTATCTAAACTGTAAGTATAGGGTTCATTCTTAATTTGAGGGGGGAAAATGGCTTAGTTGATCATTATCTCAAGAGTGTTTATAACTAATTGGAATGAATTTATTTGTGTAATCTTTGTTAAGAAGGTTGAAAATAACTAGTGTAGGTTCCCAATATAGGCAGTCTAATTTCTTTCTCAGTGTTGTATTCCCAGTGGATGGAGTTTAAATAGATCTTGATTATGTCCTCTGTAAACTTAGTGGCTAATTGTCTTGCTCAGTGTTACCTTTTGCAATATTGCATGAAAAGTAAGATTTAAGCTGGCTAGATTAGAAGTGACACATTAATTATAACGAAAGGAAAGAGAGAACTCTGGCTCGACATCTACATCTTTCATCATTAAATTAAATGCTAAAAATAAAGTGTGTGTGCTTTAAAATGCCATTGTGTTACTTTGAAGCTCAGTGGTTTTTGTTGCCTGCTTGTCTCTTCCTCATGCTTGTCTTCATGGCTTGCCTGTTTCGTGTGGCAGATGACTTAGTAGCATTTCATAATGCATACATGGGATGAAAATTTCTACTGTGAATCGGTAACAGTGCACTATGTTTATTCTTTAGATATCAAGAATGTGCTGGAATCCATTGGTTCAAATATCACTACCTTCACAAAAACCCTCCCTGTTCAGAAGATTTTAGCAGATCTGACGATATATCTTACACAAAGTGAAGCATATGTTCAAGATTATTTTCCAGTAGTGGAGCAGTACGATTTCTACAGGTATGTACAGGAAGTAAGTCAAGAGTGAATTGCTACCTGTTGTTAATACTTTGTAATATTTTAGTGTTCTGTAGAGGCAATTAAAATATTAATGATGAACACAGTGAAACAAAAATGCTATAAGGCATTTGGTTGTTAATGGCATTTTGGTGAAAGTCAAAACTGCAGCCAGTCAACAACTGGTGCCGTTCCACTACAGAGCAAGAGGTAGTTCCTACGGTGTAGGCCTTCAGGTCTTTTTCAGGAAGGATAGATGTACCTAGATGTCAAAGGTATAATGCATAAAAGATTTGTTTCACAATGCCAGGGCTTAGTTTTGCTGAGTTTGCAGCTAAGTTGTGAGAGCATACAAATGTAGGGGCCTTGAAGCCAATCCGTTTTTATTTCACCCTACTACCACAGAGAGTAGTAGGGATTATGCTGCACACCTTGTAAATCTTCATGGACCCATGCTTGTTCCTACTGATGCAGTACTTGTCCTTGTGAATGCTTGGGTTGATTGTACCTAGAGAAAAACATGTTCTTCCTATTTGAGACTTGTGTGACTTCTATAATTGAGTAATAATCTCACAGTTTGAAGCATAAAGCTTTTTATTTCATAACATTTTTGTCCAGATTTAGTCATTTCAGTCCTCAAGCTCATCAAGTTCTCCCTACATTTTGAAACTTCAGTTGTGCCAATAATCAGTAATTGTTTCTATCTGTGTGTCATAATCATTTCCACTGCTGCAGAATGCGTGCTAATGGCTTTAATGCAATTTTAAATAAAAATAAGCAGAAGCCTGTACTTGAAGAACCTTATTTATAATCTGTAATTTTTAACCTATTCCTTATCAGGCAGTTTTTGTGGTGAGCCTTGATTGATGTGTCAAATTTATCAGTGTTTTCTCTGAAGCTCAGATTTCATGTAACCAAATAAATATATTGCTTTGTTCTGCTACAGTATGCCTCTGTTAATCTTGTATTTAGATTCAAAGAAGTGGAGAAATATATCTTATTTGCATGGCACTTAAATACCCTTTCTTGTTAAACCTGACCTAGTAGTACTTCCAAGTAGAAGTGAAACCAAAGCCTGTAGTTGTCCAGATTACTTTCTATCCATCCCTTCCTTAATTACAGATGCATTGTTCATTGTCCTTAATAAGTATTCTTTTACAAATGTGCCTGTCAGCATCAATGTTTTTCTTTCTCTTTTTTGGCTGTGCATATTCATTATGATATTCCTTTTTCTGGTTCCCACTTTCTCGCTACAGAGTTACAGAGAGGAGAAAAGGGAACTTAAGAAATACAAGCTGGGAGAAGCGATGACAAAAGGGAAAAGGGAGAGCAGAGGGAATTGGGAGGAGATGAAAGGCTAGAATGAAATATAAAATGTGTGAATAAATGGGTGTGCTCCAAATATGTGGGCAGATAGAACTGTTATGGGATTTAATTAATAAAAATGGAGGTTCAATACCTACTCAAGATCTTCCTTCTGATCAAGTTCTGTTAAATGCTCCATCCAGTGCAAGCATTCCAGCACAGACACATAAAGCTAGGTCCTAATAGCCTTAAATACAGTTATTTACTATTACAGTCCTATCACATTGTGTGCAAAAAGCCTTACAGTAAGAGTAGTTATGTACTTCAGGACCAATGGTGAGCGCACATTCATTAATTTCTCCATTGTTTCTTGAATAAATTACTGTTTGCGCATCTGCCTCCTCTGGGTCATTATTTGCTCCACTTGGAGCACTTTAGCACAGTCGAGTCCACCTGTAGTAACGGACTGGGAGCACCTTGTTCCTGTGATGTTTGTTCTCCAGTCCTTCAGGAGCAGCTGTCTGTTATCCAACAGTGATCACGTTCTGTCCCAAAATATATGCGAATGTAGGAAAACAATTTTTTCATTGCTAATATTTGTTGCTCAGACAGAACCATGAGTGGGCCAGTTGGGAATACAGTATTGCCTGATGTATTCTGCAGGTCTCTGGTGTATTCTGTGCATGAAAATAACCATGGCTTTTATTCCTTAGGTGGCTGGGTTGTCTCATTCTGTGCTGCATGGTGGTCCTGATTCTGATATTCTACTGTCTTGGATTGCTATGTGGCACCTGTGGCTATGATAAACACGCTTCTCCAACAACCAGAGGCTGCATCTCCAACACTGGAGGAAACTTCCTCATGGCGTAAGTTCTACTTATTGGTGAAAAACAAAAAAAAAAAAGGTGTTTTACTAAGTTTATTTTTTTTTTGAAGAGCATATGCATGACAAGAATTTATGCTTCCTATATATATGTGCTAGGAAAAAAATCAGAACAAAAATAAGTACTGATCTCATGTACTTCCACTGAGGGTCTTGGGAATTTTGGGTTCTCTTTCATTGAGGATTATAGCTGAAGGATAAAAGCTCTGAATCTGTTGTTCTGAGGCAAGTGCTGTAGCTGATGTATGTTGTTGTTTAACCCCAGGCAGCAACTAAGTACCGCACAGCAGCTAGCTCAAGCCCCTCTGGTCCCTGGTGGGGTGGGGAGGAGAATCAGGAGAGTTTAATAATGGGGGGTGTCTAAAATAATGCTAACAATAATAATAATAATAATAATGAAAAGGAGGAAAAGAGAGGAATAAAACCCAAGGAAAGAAAACAAGTGATGCACAATACCATTGCTCATCACCCCCTGACCAATGCCCAGCCTGTCCCTGAGCAGTGATCAGTGGCTCCCAGCCAACTTCCCCTGGTTTGTAGATACTGATCACGATGTTCTGTGGTGTGGAGTATCTCTTTGGCTAGTTTGGGTCAGATGTCCTGTGTCTGCTTCATCCTGGCTTCTTGAGCCCCTCCTCAGTAGCAGAGCATGAGAGACAGAAAAGTCCTTGATTTAGAGTAAGCACTACTTAGCAACAACATAAAACATCAGTGTGTTATCAACATTATTCCCATACTAAATCCAAAACACAGCACTGTACCAGCTACTAAGAAGAAAATTAATCTCTAACCCAGATGAAACAAGGACAGACCATTTGGAAACTGCAAAAACTGGGAACAGGTAATTGAAAATATAAAGGGGTTTCATAGCTTTTTAGTACACTTGAGCATTGGCTTGAAAGAAAAAAAGCCATGCAAGGAGTTAAGAAACACTTGACTTTCTCAGAGCACTTCAGGAATTAGGGGGTTCTCTTGAAAGTTCCTAGTAGTGGTTTTATGTCATTTCTGCTAGCTGCAAGAGAAGCTTGCATCTGAAATTTGTCTAAAATTCTTTTGAAAGCACAAGACCAGAGAGCTGAATTTTAAAAAGAAACTTGTATGCTTTTGTGGCTCTTAATTCTTCAAAGAGTTTGCACACCCAATACAAATGTGTGCATTTTAAATGTGATTTAGCTGAAGACTTTACAGAGCTGAAACATGCAAGATGTTTCAGAGGGCAAGAACATATTTGGAAAACATTTCAGCCATCTACCACTTGTTGTATTACAGCTGCTGTTGGCTTCATTGTTGCCCCAAGTATATATACTTTGTTCTTCAAAAGCAAAAACTGACTCAATTTACTTTTTTTCAGTGGTGTTGGATTCAGTTTTCTTTTCTCCTGGGTGCTGATGATTGTAGTCGTGCTCACTTTTGTCACAGGTGGAAATGTAGAAAAACTGGTCTGTGAGCCCTTTGAAGATAAAACTTTATTCAAGGTAAAATTATTCAAGTTATTAAACAATGACTGGAACCCCCATGAGTCCTGATGGTCTTGTCAATTATGTATGGCATAGTGGTTTTTTTGGGACACTTGAAGTGAGTTTGGATCTGGTTTTACTTTTCCCTTACAGACCAAATACAGACATTAATCCTTTCTTGGTTTAATTTGCTTTGCAGTGTAAATACTGCATCCTTGTCTTCCTGTGGAGATAAATTTTTCTGTGAATTCAGCATTTCTTGGTGAAGTGCAGCTTTAATATTCATTTTCTGCACCAGAGAGGTTGAATTTGCTGGTTTGCTTGTGTTTCCTTTAGTGGGTGATAAGCTTAGATGTGGGTATGCATCAAAAGATTGCATATGAATACATTCATTAACTGAAACCTCAGAATTATAGTAACATTACTGAATTCTGTCTTCTAGGTTTTGGATACTCCCTACTTACTAAATCAGCACTGGAAAAACTATCTTTCTGGCATCCTGTTTAAAAATCCAAATATTAACTTGACGTTCGAAAAAGTGTACAGGTATTAAAGTTATGGTCAAGATTTAATTCAATTTGTATGTACTGGTTTTGTCATATCTTCCATGCCCGATATTTAAAGCATATGCAAAAATGGTATGTGTTCCAGAAGACATTCTGATTTTCCAGTGTATCAGTAGCAAAAGCATGAGTTATTACGGGTAGTGTTAGTGTAATACATATAACCATGTTAGTTGAACTGTAAAATATAAAATATATGTATGTAAAAGATACAATATTTTGCATCAGGTTGATTTTCATTAGAATACGAAAAAATTGTGAATCATTCTCTTAACACTTGGTCCTCAAGGTGGTGCTTAGGCTGATGTGTGCATTTTTATTTTTACAGTGACTGTAAGGAAAACAAAGGAATTTATACTTCCCTTCACCTGGAGCACCTGTTCAATATCAATGAATTTCTAAATATTAGTATGGTAAGTAAAGAAAGTATGAGCGAGTGCATGAGTATTTCTGAAGGCTGGAGAGGTGTTTGAACACAGATTGGCATGTCTGGGTTTTATGGGATTTTGGTTTTTATATGCAATACGTCCTGCAGGACGGCAAGAACTGCCCAAGCTAATTTGAAAGAAAGGAATCTGTTTATGAGTAAGATGTTCTTTACCAGTCTTGGTGGGCCACGGAAGGTTTTCTGATATGCTTTTTTTTATGGTCCTGATAATAGTGTTGGTTTTAATTTTGAAACTTGCATAGAAGATTTAAGTCTGGCATCTTCCAAAGATTGCATATGGTGTTTAATGAGACTCTTGCTCTTGAGATAAATGTCTGTGTTGGTGTGTTCTCTTCTGATTCCAGTCAGATTTATATTGATCCAGGATACGATATACTGTACTCCTAAGAATGGTTCTGATTTTGGTGGAAAGGGGTTGGGATAAAATAAAATCTTTTCAGTTAAGCTGTAATACATGAGTTCACTGTCATTACTTTTACAAGGGCATTTAGTGATAGGACAAAGGGGAGTGGCTTTAAGCTGCAAGATGGTAGATTTAGATCAGATACTCTTCACTGTGAGGGTGGTGAGACACTGGCACAGATTGCCCAGAGAAGTTGTGGCTGCCCCATCCCTGGAAGCGGTCAAGACCAGGCTGCACGGGCCTTTGAGAAACCTGGTCTAGTGGAAGGGGGTTGGAACTGGATGAGCTTTAAGGTCCCCTCCAACCCAAACCATTCCATGATTCTCTAATCACATGACTACTAATTCTGGGGTTGCCTATAATACTTATTTGCATTACAGCAACCCCTGGGGATCTGTGTTCCGTTCTGCCAGGCACTGTACTCACACCTGATAGATACAGTCCTTGCCCCAAGTAATATGCAATTAAAATGAAGAGGGAAAATTATTTTGGGTTTCCACAACAGACTGGTGGTGGAGCCTCAGAAGGAAGTCATCTTTTGCTGTGTGGCCTGTGCAGGACAGGTAACATTTTAGATTTGGATGCCATGCAGGAGAGCTTCAGGTAACAATGAACAGGTCATCTTCAGTTCCCACTAAATATAATTAGAGGAGTCTCATTTAGTCCTGTGGCAAATAGAGTGGACAGTGTCTGTCCTGGCCACAACAGAGACACTGAATTCTCCATGTTTCCTTGGTTAGGGCCAGGGGTGGAACTTAAAAATGTAAGGATAACATTTCCTGGAGAGGAAAGAGAGTTCTGTTTTATCTCAGTCTCCTCTTAGGAGGGACTAACATCTCATCAGAGAAGCCTGCTTAAATGGATGTAACGGAAGGTAAGTAATTCATTGGTATGAAAGATGCATGAGTAGGTTAGAACATGGCATGGCTAGACTGTGTGGACACTGCAGGGAAGGGAAGAACATTACCTGGCGGATTCCATCAAAGTTAATTGAATTGATGCAAGCAAAAATCAATGTGTGCTTCTTCATGGAAGTGAGGAGTCAGCAAAAGCAAGATGCCCGAGAAGGGGCAGCTGTAGATGAATATCCACTGGGGGCAAACCACTTAGTGCTTTTTTTTGTTTCCCTTGCAGTATACAGAAGATGTAGCTCTTAAAATTGAACATATTCAGATAAACCTCAGCAAAATCATTCTGCTGGATGAGATTGGGAAGGAGAATCTTCTGAATTTCAGCTCTTCAGGAATAGAAGGGATAAACTTTGCAGCATATCTGGCAGAGGTGAGACTGTAGTCAACCAAGATTTGACTGGGACAAAGCATAAAATGAAACGTTGCTTTTAACAGTGGGCAAAAAAGAGAAAAATCTGCTTCTGTGTGAAAGGTTGTGTTTTGTAGAATCGCAAAACATGGAGCAAAAGCACTTCAGAAGTTAAGCTCAATAAACATTTAAAGAAATAAAGGGTAGACAAAGTAGGTGGTGTGCAGGGTTTGTATGCAGTAACAACATACACTATTTCTT
>NW_009919525.1:49565-54085 GCF_000696875.1 Nestor notabilis
CTTGTTTCAGATCAATAAAAGTGTTACCAAAGTTGATCTTCTGTCATTTGCTAATGACTTAGAAGCAAGAGCAGATCAGCTGGTAAGTTTAATTCACTAATACAATACATAAAATGTATCGTTTATATACTTTATAAGTATAAATACATAGCCAAGCATTTAGACTTCCTGTTGGAGAATTCTTGTACTTCAGACACTTATATACATGATGCATTGTCACGTAAGGAAAAGCTTTCAAGAACAACATTGGATATGAACTGTATTTTAAATATTGCTAATTACTGGTTTTTGTATGCTGTTGTGCAATTTCTGCTTTGGAAGTGTAATTTATTTAATTCCAATGTTTGCTTAAGAAATAAGGGGAATACTCTGAGTATTTCCTGTTCATGCTGTCTACATTTTAGGGTCCCAGTTGGAAAAAAAAGAGGTTAGACCATGATGAAGATGAGGATTTGAATTAATTTTCTTTCACTTACTGAGCAGAATGTTTTGCAATTAGCAATAAAATTAATACTGTGGCAGCTCATAAGAGCTGTAATGAGAACTGGGGCTCCACTGTGGCGGCAGAATGCACAAAAGAGGTCCTGTCTGCTCTGAAAGGCTTTTTGTATGCAGACGCATGGACAGTGGTCAAAGCGTACAGCTACGGCATTGCCTGCAGATGAATCTGCAGAATGACACAGCTGTGTTAACAGATAGTGAATATTCAGCTAATATGTTTGTGTGAATGTCAAGGTCACTTCATATTTATTTTTCAAAATGAGAGTCATAGTTTGGCCATGAGGTTGGACACTGTCCCAAGACAGATGCCTGCATTGCAATGTAGGAGAAAGAGTTATGCTGCATGTGTGCTGCTATCGCTTGGATTACTAAGGGACATGGACAGTGAGACTATGCTGGTGTGCTTACTCCATGTAATTTGATCACAGCTCTTGGTGGTTTTTTCTGCCATGTGTGCACTCATGTCAAGTTTAGGCTGCTCACAGCTTTTTTTATATTGTAATTAGCATCCTCTCCAAGTACTGTGAGCCAGCCACATGTTGCCTGTTGACTCATGTAGTTTGCTAACTTGGACAGATACCAGTAGCTTTGGGCACAGTTCATTTTGATTTTTTTCATTTTTACTGTGCCATTTTGAACCTTATACAGGTGGGGAGTTTTTGCTGCTATTTTGGGGCTATTTTCTAAGTGAAAGCTGAGGTTCTTCAAATGTGTTACGTCTTACATAGACTTTCCTCTGAGGTGTCTCTTTAGAGGTATATTCTACATAGCTGCATAAAGGAAAATATACTGTGCTGTTAGATAGGGTTGTTTGGGTTGGGGTTTTTTTTTTCATTATTTTTGGTAATAGAATCTAAAGGAAGCATTAGAATTGAGAATAGATCAGGCAGAGTAATTTCTTCATATAGAAGACAAAGAAAGACACGATATTAAATGTGTTCACTGTCACAGTGTATGTTTTTATTTCTTTCTTAGTGTAATCTATGAAATGTCTTAAAAAAACCCCAAAACCCTCCAAAACCCCACAACAATAAGACAATAGTACAAAAGTTAGGTTGTTTCAAAATTGATACTGGTTTCCAAGAATATTTTGTAATCCCACTTTATTAGTGTTAACTCTTAAAGTTTACAAGAACCATCAATTAAAGAATAAACTAAAACCTTCTGGAATGAATTAACCAGGGAGTTATAGTTTACATTTTCTGGCACCTTACACAAAATTTAATGGATGTTTTTCTACTGGAAGGAGCAAATGGAATAAAACTTGTATCAAACCAATGGGTCAGGGTATAGAGGAGGGAGCAATACCACCCATAGGTGTTAGGTAAGGAAATTCAGCTTGTCAGTGCAGGACATGAAGCATCCTGAAGCTCAGTGCCACAGCTGACCACTTACATGAACACTTCACAGGAAGCAAACACATCTCTGAGGTACGCCATTAGTACACTTCCAAAACAGAGTGAACAGCGTGTATTGAGTGTGTATGCAGGGAGCCAAGTGATTTTGCCATCAAAAGGAAATGGAAAAGAAGTGTATTTCTGTGAGTAAAATCAAATTCCCTGGTATTTTGCAGTAAGTGTGAGCTCCAGATAGGCTGTCTGTCCTCAAAATCAGGGCACAAACTTGTATATTCTGACTGGAAGGCAGGAGCTGCAGAAATGAAAAATAACTTCCACAGATGTGTTTCCAAGTTACCAGCTGGAAATACTTAAATTTTTGTGCCCTTCAGAAAGCAGAGTGTGCCTCAGGGTGATGTCCACAGTGCCCAAAACAAAGCAAGTACCTGTGCCTGGGCAATGCTCACCCCAACCATGGTGCATGCTGCAGGGTTCTTGTGGTGAGCGAGAGGGCGATGTGCTTGCCTCTCTGTATTTAAAATGACTTAGTGCACCATGTGAAAATTCTCTCCAGTTAAATCTGTGCTAATAATGTTATAGCCAGAAAAGCAGTATAATATATCTGGTTTGGTTATCGAGGTTTGAATTATTAATATGGTGATTTTTCCTCTCTTTGTGCTGAGGAATTCAATTTGCTGTATCCCGTTGTTAGCATCAGCTGTTCTGCAATAGATGAGGATAATGTGCAACTTTCATTGTTTCTTGTGTTGTTGGAAAGCTTTGAGACTACTGAACAATACTGCATAACTGTGTTTTTTGCAGCCAAAAGGAGCACTGGAAAATGCCTTAAAAGGACATGCAAACAGCATTCGAATGATTCATAACCAGCAAGTCATTCCACTAGAGCAAGCTATGGTAAAATATTAAAGCAATGCTAAAATGTAGTTGTAGAAAATATGAATCTTTAAATCTCTTAAATACAGAAAGCTGGACTTTTGCTATTACACAAGTACAGATTGCATTTTCACCGTGTCACTGAAGAGTAGTCTGGTTAAAGTACGTGTTTAATAAATAGTTTTCCTACTTGTAATACTACTACTTTATAATGCTCTCTAAAATTGTGACCTTTTTCTTCCCCATTTTCTTCCCCATTTTTTTTTCCTGTGTCTGTTTTTTCATTACATATGAATAAAATAGGAAATTGGAGAAATTTACAAAACCCTAACCCTAATTCACTCGTTTTCTTCTTTGCTTAGCGTTTGTCTTTGTTAATAAAAGCAGTTACCACTTTCATACTTTATTTCTTGGGCATTAGCAATCACCTAACAGTATTAGAATTGGAAGCTCCTGACAGTAGTATTTAAAGCCAAAGAAAAATATTTTTTATTGACACCATAAAAGATGTGAAAGGGCTGCTTCTTCCTGATGTTGCCAGGCTTTTAGCATCAAGCTGTGTATACGCTAGGTGTTGCTTTTTCTTCTACGTAACATGATGACTTTTAGTTTATCCTATCATCTGATACAGTGTTCCTGCCCTCTCAAAGCCCTCTGGTAGAAAAGCATTAAGTGTTCTCTTCCACTGTGATTCTGTGCTGTTCTTTCCTAATTAACTCCTAATTATTCTCATCTCTTTTTCCTTTTACAAAACTGACTGTCAAGAAATATGTTAAAGCTAGGGTAAGTGCTTTTTCCCCTCTGAAATTGCATTCTCTGAATGCTTTGTTCTGATTTTAACTGTTCTCTTCCCTCCAAATAAATCTTAGTTAAATATAAAGTTTTCAGTACACAATTTGTAAGAGTCACAGAATGGTTTGGTTTGGAAGGGCCTTTAAAGCTCATCCAGTTCCAACCCCCTGCCAGGGGCAGGGACACCTTCCACTAGAGCAGGTTACTCCAAGCCCCATCCAACCTGGCCTTGAACACTGCCAGGAATGGGGCAGCCATAGCTTCTCTGGACACCCTGTGCCAGTGTCCCACCAGTAAAGAACTTCTTCCTTATATTTAATCTAAATCTACCCTTTTTCGGTTTAAAGCCATAACCCCTTGTCCTGTCACTACTTGCTCCTGTAAAAAGTCGTATTCATTTTGATACAACTGTCATTACTATATATATTGTGATATATTGTGTTATGCAAAATAATCTAGAGAAGATCAAGGTATGCATATAATATTGAAACAGATGGGCTCTTACCTGTAGGAATGACTTGAATATTTTTTTTTCTTCCCTCCTTTCTAATAGAGCACTTTAAATCAGAGCATCCGGTTACTGAAGAGGACATCATCGGAACTTATGGTGAGCTTTTCTTTCTGGCAAGTGGAACATTTTTATGTGTTTTAAATCCATTTGCTACATATGCAGGGCATATATTTTCAGTACAGCTTTTTCTGTTTCTAGCTGTTCTGTTATTGCATTGAGGTAGTAACAGGGATTCAGATACTTCTTTTCAGCTTTTTCTACCCTGGCTTTCCCTTCCTTATAGAGGAGGTAAAAAAGGAAAAAAAAAAGAAAAAGTTGGGGATATTTTTTGAAGTATGAATTATAAACTGAACTGTCACATGCTAAAGTAGACTTCAGCACAGTTCCATATGGTGTGTTACTCATTTTCCTAAAAATGTAGTTGTGTTTTCTAGAATCCTTGAATACGTAACTTGGGGGGGGGGGGGGGGGGGCAGAGGGTGAGG
>NW_009919525.1:54116-73712 GCF_000696875.1 Nestor notabilis
CAACCAAGAAGTAAAACACAAAAATTCAACTGAGAAAAGAGAGCTTAGCACGTCTTTAACCACCTCTTGTCCAACATCCAGCTCCCGGGGGCCTGTTTCTTTAGCACTGTACTTGTTACGTCCCTGCTTCTGCAGCATTGTTCTTGCCGTGGGAGCCTGGACCTGTATAGAGGCTTCCCCAGGACAGGCATGTTTCCCTCTGAGTAGCAGCTCATGCCCACACAATGGGACCTGCTGCCTTCACACTCTGCTGGACTTGGGAGAATAAGCAACAGGATGGTTACTTTTCTGGCAGCAACGCTTTCTGTTGCTACCAGCCTGCCTTGGCTCTGCTAGCAAGAATCTAGCCACACGAGCTAGCTAGCACTTAAGAGTCATAGTTACAACAGCTTGATGGGCCATACCTACCTCAGTTCTTCCCATTACGGTTTTCACCCATCCACAGCAGCAGGCGAGCTAGGATTCTTTTAGAATCTGTGATTTCAACCTGGAAGGTGGGGATAAGAAGCCATGAAATCAGGTGCTGATAAGAAAAGGATGATGGTTGACCCCGAAGTATATTTGAGAAACATCTCTACAGTTTCAGGCTGAATGCACATTATCCTTTGCATGTGTTCTTTGAGAGACTTTATGGGGTTGCACATACATTGGAGAAGTGGCTCAATCCTTTTGGATATTGGTTAGCAGTATATTTTAGCTGTAAAGAATCATATTCTAGTAATTATGAGTTGTAATAGTATATAGGCGCTGTGTTCTTGCTGTGCAATGTGTGTGTCTGTAATGTATATACTACATTGATGAATATATTTCTACTCTTATGGAAAGGAAAGAGAATGGTAGAGAAAGCTGATCTAGTACATAAATTGGTAACATAGGATCCAGGAAAAGATACTGTTTGTAACAGTAATGTCTTCCTTTTTAGTAGTGAGAGAATTTTGTTAGGTGATCTTAAATCTGTAGGCCGGCTCATGTTCTGTCTGGATTAGCATGTTTTGACAGGATAGTAACATTGGTTTTTGAAGAGAATAGGGTCCCAACAATGGCTGCAGAGCCATTGTAACAGCCTGAAAGGGAGTTACTTATATTAAATGCTCTCTCTTTCTCTCCAGGTTAAGGTGAAAAATGTCATAAGCGCTGTTAATGCTGCCCAGCTTCTCATAAATAACAACGCTTCTCTAGTTATTGTTCAGGTGAGCTTCAGTTGATTAAAGTACATTAATTTATGATGTCATGGAGATAGAGTTTCACTTACTTTTGTTCACTTAACTTTTGTTTGTTCCTAGGAGACGAAAAAGTACATGGATACCATAGTTGGCTACTTTGAGCAATACATTGAGTGGGTCAAGGAGTCGGTAAGATGCATGAACTTCATTGAGAGAAGCTGCGTTTGAAAAGAATGTGAAAAAGCTAGATGCTAATAATGATCATGTTACTTTGATAGTATGTTTTATAGTTTCAATTTGTAAGAGATTTGTACTTACTATGAAGAGGAGAACTTGTCTTCTGTAAATAGTTCTGTTGTGTTTGAAATAGAACAGAAACGATAAGTTGTGTTGATTGGAATAAAATGTAAATTTAATATAGTATCATTTTTCCAGGGCTAGCCTGAAGTCTACCATTTGTGCTAATACCGCACTGAGCCTGCCCCTGCTTAGTTCAAATTGATGTCATTAGCATCTTGTTTTATTCTTCTTTCTTCAGCTGCAGCCTTTAAGAAAGTAAGCTGAGGTTTTAAAGACGTTCAGTTGATAGCATATCCCCACTGGAATTTGGATAGGGTGAGAGATAACAATTTAAGAAACAGCATCTGTAACTGTAAGCAAGCTTTGAGATTCTTGTTTTATTCTGCTACATACTTTGAACTATATATTTATATATTTTTTTAATGTCTTTCAGATTGCCATGGAGGTAGCAGCATGCAAGCCTATTGCCAATGTGATAGATACAGCAGTAGATATTTTTTTATGCAGCTATATAACTGATTCTGTGGTAAGGAATATTTTCTGTTATTCAGAATTGGGGCAGTGGGAAATTCTTTGAACATACATCTGTATTTAATTATTCTGGCTAGACTGTTCTGAAGTATGATAATAAAGTGTCACATTCAAAGTTATGCAGGGGAAAAAAATGTTCTGATCTGGATCAAGTCCAAAGCCAAACGAGTGCTGGACTTGATTTAGGTTCCCTGTAAAATCAGGCTTCTATTAGCAAGAATGCTGTAAAATAATCTGTGCTTATTAAATTTCTTACAACTTGAATTGCAAAGTAAATACAGTACTACTGATTTGGAATAAAAGTTCTGGAAAAAATAGTTGGGTTTCTGTTTGATTACTTGATTCTGAATGACCTTGAAATGGAAAAGCATAAAGATCTGAAGTTTCAGCTGTAACCTTTTCTGACTTAAGGGGAGGGAGTGAGAAATAGGAAGGAAAAACTTTCTCAAGTATCTTTCCTGGACTTTAGAAAACCTGAATGAGGTTTTATTACTTGACTTGTAGCAGACCTTGATTCATTTCTCTACAGTGGAGACTTGGAGCATGGCTGGTTACAATATATAAGGGCCGTATTGGCTTTTCATCTTGCCCAAATTGCTTGGAAAGAGGACAGTATGTATTAAAAAGAGAATAAGAAACCACATGCCTGGAAACTACCTAGACCATCTCCTAGCTATTGCTTAGCTTTATTGTACTTGTAGCAAGGACCTAATCATACCAACAGTAAATGTGTATAATCAATCAAAGCCAAAGCATTCGAACCTTGATACTCCTTTAACCACAAAATGCTTAACCTTGATAATGCTTCACCATGTAAACCTCCTAAACCGGCAGAATCATCGATTATCTCGTATGTTACAGAGCTTCTGTTCTCCTTTGCGTAGCCACTAACCATCTGGTGGGAGATGGACCATGATTTTCCTGTGGATAGAACTTAGCTGAGTCACTTAAAAGTCAAAATGCCTCCAGCCAATACAAATCAAATTTGAGAAACGATCTTTTTAACATCTGGTGATAACTCAGTTCAACTGTATGATAATAAAATTAGTTACACAAAGAGGCTGCAGTTAGCAAGCTTAAAAGTACCTTGAGAAAGTGCTGGAAACTTGGGTTTTGATAACGAACCTCAAGAAAGATTAATACTTTAAAAATACCAAGAAAGGAGAAAGAAAAAATGTGACTAGTAAATTAATGCAGAGACCCAAAATTACTTTCTAGCCCAAGGCTGAGTACATTGAAATAACTTCTTAGGGCACTATGGCTGTGTTGTTTGAACAACTTCAGACACATTTCTACTTGGTTACATTTGAGGACAGTGCTGTTCTTACTTTAGCTCACCTTGACAACAGAGAATACATCACATGCCCTGCTTCATGCTAGTATAAGGAGCTTCAGATAATCCATACGAGCAGTGCCGCTAATTTTGACTGTGTAACGATTAAAATATCAAGCAAGAATTCGGTAATTTTCTGGTAAATTTTCTCTGTGATGTCTTTTTCCTGGATTTTGCTTTGTTTCAGAATACCTTCTGGTTTGGTTTGGGAGGCTCTTCAATGTTTTTAATTCCTGCCATAATTTTTGCTGTGAAACTCTCCAAATACTATCGTAGAATGGATACAGAGGATGTATATGACGAGTAAGTATATACTCCTAAGTAAGCTAAACGGCACATGGATTGAAATGATTTTTGTAGTATTTCACATGAAGGCACTATAATCCTGATACCTTCTGCGTGGTCAGATTAGAACTGTATGTTCTTGTAAAGTGTTGCAGGTTTGGGTTGGTGTCTGCAAAGTGCTTTGTGCAGGTGGGATGTGGTTGCCTTGACTTGCTATGACTCCGTGCAGATAGAGGCAGCCATGACTTTGAGAAACCTGTTTCAGAGTGGGGTCTTCAGAGCTTTGTGTACAGTGTTTCTATGAATATATTCCAAATGTACAAGTGGTTAGCTTTGCTAAATAACCTGTTAAGGTGAATTATGCCTGCTTTGTAATCTTCTTGAATTAATTATTTGCTTTCTTACTGTCTTAGTTATTCCTAACGAGTCTTTCCTTTTTCAATTGCAGTTCCTCTGTCTCAGGGACTTGGCATTTTACTTTATGATAACTGTTCTTGCACATTTTCCCATCAGTTTTGTTTTCACTGTTTTCTGCTCCTTGTTTTTGCTCATTGTTCAGTTAGCCTGTGCACTGCATTTCTCAGTTCTCACACCAGTCATTTTTCATTACACATTCACTAGTCAGTAGAGCAGAAACAGGCATGTACAGCTAAAATTACTCACTTATTAGTATCTAGTTAATTACTCCTCCTTTTCTGTGTTTTTTAGTGTTGAAGCTATACACATGAAAACGTAAGACATTTTTGCTGGTATTTGTTAAAATTACTTCATTCCAGTGGGAGGGTTTATATTTTTCATGTAACTTGTTACTTCAAATGAGGTAACATGTTCTGTTTCACCAGACAATATAGATTATATTAGAGTATCCAACTCAAGAATACCAAAATACTTAATTTTTGGAGAATATATAAAAAATATTTAAAAATGTAAAATTATAATGATGCTGTAACTCCTGAATGTTACAAAGGAAAAGTATATTATTCTATTGTACAGACACAGTTTATCTTTGCATATAATACCAACATCCATGTACATGTCTTAGAAGCCATACTGTACATAGCACATTTTATAGTTAACATGGTCTTTCTTGGTGTATTTATTTTATTACAGTACAGAAAATGGTAATAATGGTTATCATAAAGAGCATTTATATGGTATACACAATCCTGTTTTTACAAGGTAAACCAAGTCTGAAACTGCATGCCTTCATGTGTCCTTACTTAATCTACTGTATTAATCACCTATCCAATTTTCTGCACGTTTTAAAGTGAATCACTTAATCCTCTATTTATGGGGGGTTTTGCATGATTACTCACTATAGCAAATGCCGTATGATTTATATTTCTCCAATATTCTTCACTTAGCAGCAGATACTGTAGTAATTTCCAGCAACTTAACAAAGCAATTGCCTAAATTTGATCTTAAAATGCAGGTAGTTTGGTATTTATCTGGACCAGTGGGTGGTCCTAAATTGGTAAACATATTAAAATACGCTGGTGGTAGTTGAAAGTGATAGGATGGGATGCGTTTTTAGTCCCAGGTTGTCCTATTTTTTGGATTGTGACAGGAGGAGCTTTTCCTATGGAAAGGCAGGTGATCCAGAGTATGCAGAAAATGTGAACACAAATGGATGTTTCTGCATGGGTAGAACTAGTGTAACATCACAAAGTAATTTATATTTAAAAAGGAGGGATTTGGGTTCTTTTCTGTCTCTACAACTTCTGTGCTTTGAAACCTTGGCTATTGTGAGACTACCAGTTTCCAAAGGGATAACATAGAGTGTCCCACAGCTTTGGTATTTAGGGTTGCAAAATATCTGAGTTGCTTAAAGAAGGATCTAATTTATGACTGAGATCTGTACCTCACTGTACCTTAACTTGCAACCTCATAACTGAAAGTATAGGTTGAGTATTGGCAGAGAAGTTCCTTCAGTAATGGGTAGATACCAAGAGAGCTCATAGTTTGGAGGGCTTGCCAGATTTTGTGGCTGAATCAGATGTATATTATTTATTAGAACTGTGTTTTACAATAATTAATTTGCTGACCAAATCTTGATTCCTTCTGAAGGAAATACATATATTTAACAATATTTTTAGTGATCACTTGTGATCACAATTGTCATGGTATGTTCTGCAACTTAAGGCTACTCCCTAAATTAACCTACAATGTGTTTAATTCAAAAGTACTTCTGGCATATCTGAGGACTGTCAGTGCTAAGAACTTTCAGTGTTTTACATAAGAGGAAACCAATAATTGCTCAGGCCTTAGAAGTGCCTTTCTGATCTTTGAATCTTTAATATGAATGTTAATATTCTTGACATTCATAGCATGTTTTCTGTGATATGTCAGTGATCGATGAATAGTTAACACAGTGTTCCTGAATAAGCTAGAAATTACTAACATAAAATAACCTTTTGAACAAAGACCCACTAGTTCAGTCCTGACTTTATTTTCCTAAATTTTAAGTTACTCAAAATGGGCTTCCAGAATGAAATGTATGAATTCAGCCATGCTGACTTCTATATGCTAACTGAAATAATTTGAAAAACTGCTAATTGGGAGATTCAATCTGGGATTCCCAAAGCAAATAGAGTCTTGTTTCTAATTTTCATTTTGGCAAACTCGTCACTGTTGTGCTATCCTTGCTTTTTCTCATTTCCTATAAATTATTTTGAGAGAAACTTTGAGATGTATGAATTTGAATAGATTTCTGTACACCTGTACTTTTGCAGGTGTAAAGAATCCCATAGGGGTTTTTTGTCCTTCAGACTCAGCTGGATTATTTTGCTGGAAAGAGATGCAGTTATTTTTCTTTATAAATACAAGCTATGTAAATATGAGATCTGTATAAGGTATATTTATATTTGTATAGGTATCTCTCACAGGTGTTTTTATAAACATGTCAAAGATACAAATAACCTCAAATACAGCCACCGTTTTTGGGGAGCAAAATTGGAGGCTGGATTAAGTTCTCAAAAGAGTGGTGTTGAGTAATAATCCAAGCATTTCTTTCTCTCATGAAACAAAGATAACCAGAGACATCGATAGAGAAAATCATTGATCTGTTTACTCCTCTTTGAAAAATTCTTGATTAAGTAGGTGAAAATTTGAGAAAAGTTTGTGCCAACTGATCTTGTCTCACCTTAGTCAGACACGGTATTTCTGTTCCATTCATGGGCGAAAGAAAATGATGGGTTTGGTTTGTGTTTTGTTTTTTCTCCTATAGCTCTGTGGAACAGTGGTAACACATACTGGAAACATGAAGGGGTAAGTAATGAGCTTTTAAAGTCAATTCTAGGTCTATTACTACTTTACTATTTGTAAGAAGGCTGCTCTGCTTTCTGTAACATGAGTGCTGCAAGTTTTAAAAATAAAAATAAGCTACTTACTGAATGTATTGATATTCATGTGAAAATCTATGCCTGATTCTATGTAAATTACATTACAATTCTGTCTTCATCAAAATTCCCTGAATTGTTTCTGTGTTTATTTCCAGGCTATGTAAATGAGGCTCGAGATTCTTCTGTGGGAGTATATCATTATTCTTCCAAGTGTATTGGCATTGGCATTCATCTTCCAAATCCTGAGCCGCTTGTTTTATGTCGCCCGTACTGTAAATCCCAGTTGTACTATTGAATGTTATGCCATAAACTACTGTACAGAATATTTTGCAATCAGGGCACTGCCTCTTAAATACCACTGTTCAAGGCTTGAACTAAAATGGTTTTCATTTTTTACTTTTTTACACTGGGCTTTTTACCTTACATCACAGTATATGAATTAATTAGATGATTAACAGTCTTTGCCTAGCAATCCTCTGACAACCGGTCAAGTTCTTAAATAGTTGATTTGTGTTAAACACAGTACGTACACGTTTACATAAAAATACATTTTGTATACAGAGACTTTTGTATATACATTTTTCTTAAAACTTAAGTGTTTAGTTAAGATTTTAATATTGTATAATGCTCTTCACAAATGAATTTACCAGCATGATCAGTGTTGCTATCTGGTGCTCTTGAATGATCACTTTGGACTAAATTTGAAGTGTAATGAGATCTACAGTGTCTCTTTGTGTCTCCAAAAGCTTCAGCTGCAGTTTTGTTTTCCTCCTGCTTTTTTTAATTATTTAATATTTAGTGGGTTTCGCAGTGTAGACCTAAAAGGGACATTTTTGGAGAAGTTTGTTTTGAAACTCTTCGGGTGGGAGGGTTGGGAGTGTCCGTGATGCATAATATAGTGAAAAAGCTAAGCTTTCTAGAGTTCAGTAGTACTCAAAAAGAGCATGAGAAATGCCATCTGTGGGTGAGTTTTAGAATGCTTTACGTCTTCTGCCTCCCTTTTCCTCGTTCACATTCACTTCTGTGATGTTCTTAATAGTACCACTGTTAAGCTGTGGCTCTTTCAGGGGGCAGCAATACTATTTTTGCTAAGTAATTTCAAAATATGATTTCTAATACTGAAATTCAAATGTGTTTCACAATTGGAATTAACATTTCTACTACTAGAGTTACTGCCTTGAATTTAGGCATACAATTTCATTGCTGAATTAGTTAACAGCAGAATTCATCAACAAGGCCCAAAAGTATCTCTGTTTACTAGAGTAAAACATTAAGGTGGGTAAATTAATTATTGATCTAAAATAGTGTCTCTTCATATATCAGTATTGTTAACTTTGTTTCCAACAAGGTTCATTGGGTTGAAGTAGGGGTAATTCTGTCAAACACTCATGTAATTTTTAAGACATGATGGAAAGTGATACCAGTCTTTAACCTGGGATAACCTTAAATTTTTCATTGTTAGGTCATAAATGGAAACATTTCTAATTGCCAGTATGTAGCATATGTGTATATGTAATGTTCAGAACCGCAGATTTTTAAAAGTTTCTATTTTTAATTTGAGAAAATTCCCAGTTTCCCAGTTCATTTAAATAAAAAAGAAGTTGCTTAACTACCTGATGTTTGATTCGCAATTGTGTTGTTGTGTAGACCTGTCTCAGAAGAGTTGCGCTGAGTTAACATCTTATGAAAATGACTTTTTTTTACCATGATTAAATATTTCTGCTATATTTGACTTTTATTAATGGCTTCAGCTTAAGCAACAGAAGAGACTAAGAACTGGAGCAGGAAGGACTGAAAGACCATTGAGAGAGGGAGCTTCCAACTTCCACAAAGATTATGCAGATACGGTAGGGTTCGAGCTAATGAGTTGTAGATACCCACATAACCCACAAGCGCTCAAGATGTTACCGCTTGCCTCTTGTTGTTGCTGTAGCAGTCACAGCAGAACTAAAGGTTTGCCAGTTCTTCAGTTCCATAGTTCACTGCTCATGTCCTGACTTCACTTGTAAAAGGACAATTGTTTTCCACTGATAAAACAGACCATGAGCTGGTTCACGTGAAGCACAGGCAGACAGAGGATGCATGTGTCAGATGGGAGCAAGGCAAACACTGAGCAGTAATGTATTAACTGTAATACATAAATATACCAGAGCTCTTGAGTCCAAGCTTTGATATTTGTCCTTATCCTTGTAGTCTAATTTGTTTTCATGATTACACTTTAAAAGCTTTCAAAATGAGATCTGAAACGGGTATAAAGTAACTTTTAAGTAGCTTTGAACTCTTTAACAGTTATTAGAATGAGAGATGGATGGCTTTCCTTTCTAATCTAGGAACTGTCAGTGCTGTTATGCATAACCAAGTGTAAATAATACATTTGTTAAATATTAATAGGCATTTGAGTGCTTGCAGTAGGGATTTCTTGAAATGAGGGTGTGGTGAAGTGTGAGGTGGGCAACAAGATTTTTCTGTCTGGCTGGATAATGGGCAAGAAGACCCTCCAGGAAACAATAGAAGAGTGAATCATAAGTCTGAAGTAGGTTTGTACCATTGTACTCAAGTCTCTTCTCCTAAGACTGGAGAGGCACACCCCTGTCCTTTGGAAGAGACAGGGGGAACAAATGGCAAGAAGCTAGAAATGAGACCTCTACTAAAAATGTTACTGAAATAGCCGTAGATGTCAACTAAGGAGATGAAAGAAAGCTGTGTTGTTCTCTCTGTCAAAACAGTATTTAGTCATGGAGACCTTCATGGCACGTTCACTGGAAGAATGAGGTTCAGGCTACCCAAAATGGCTGGTCCAAGTGGCTCCATCTTCAAGCAGACAACTCTCAGACGAGCTGGGGTGCCAGAGCAGCCAGGGACTCTACTGTCAAGTATTAGAGAAGCACCTTTTGCAGTTTTATTTTTCTGTTCAGCTTTACTGTCTGTGTTAAATAAATGGTTTTCCCTTGGTATTTTCTTTATCAAAACCTGTTGAACAAGTAGGTATACAAAATGGTGTGCTATTCCATTGTGTATGGCTATCCTTATACCAAGGGTTTCTAGCACCCCTGTTATTCAAGCATACTTAAATAATATGCTCATCATTCCAGAGGCTGTTCAGGTCAGACTTGGTGTATCATAGATGTCTTCAAAAGAAATGTCTGCTGGAGTCTTATTAGCCAGAAATGTACTGTGGCTTGCAGAAGTGTGGGAGGGATTCTTCTCATGACATCCTGAATGCCAAGAGAGTTACCGTGATCTTCCTTACCTCTGATTTTAGTTGCTGCAGTAGAAACTGCTAGTACAGGACGCTGCACTAAAACATTTCTGTTCTCTTGCTTTTGATTTATGGCGTTTTTACAGTTCATCTATTATGAACAGGAAAATATCTGTTTAGAAAAAAAGTGGAAGGTGATAAAGCACAAATATCTGACGTGCTCTGGGGTCTCTTCCCTGCTGCTGAGACCCATGATAAGCTACTTCTGTTGTCTTGCTCTGTTGGCTAAAAATAACCCATGGTGTGACAATGATGATAAACTTCCAAATGTTTGGTTTATGTTGAGGCCTGTAATACCTTATTTTGCTAAAGCTTTATTCCTTATCATGCTTAAATATTGCAAGTCTAAAAATCTTTCACAGCTCAAAGAATGTGCAGTTGATTCTTCAACGTGTCCCCACTGTGCTGACATGTGTCATGTGCTGACAAAGTGCTAATGTTGGATCCTTACTGTGCAAATCCACAGAAAACCCATTTCACAAATCAGCCTTTATTAGTAAGACACGTTTTAATCACCCAGATGTAGCTGCATAGATTGCTTTGGCACTTCCATCTTTTTTTACTTCAGTATGGTCTTACAAGCTCTGGCATGAAGATAGCTAGCTATAAAGCAGCTGGAGAATGGAAAATAATCTGTTAAAAATCAAATATGACGTGTTCATCCTGCATAGGAATGTGCTTCTCGGTTATACAACTATCGTTCTGTATTTGACTGCATTTACAGGATTTGTCTTGTTACTTCTTGGGAGTTCACAGGTTGTTTGACACTCCCTCAGGCTATAAATTATGGCACATGCTTACTGAAGTGTGATTTATTACTTTTATTTTTAAAAAAATAAACCTTCCATCCCATGTTCTGCTGGTAAGAGGCTCCTTTGTGCACCAAGCCTTTAAATTGTGAGCAGCCACTTACTGCTTTCACTGTTTCGGATCGCGTTGCTCAAGGATCTCGGTCAACTCCTCTCACCATGAAGAGATTTGCTCTTCTTTTCCTAGTAGCGATCTGTGGCATGGGAGGATTGGGACAGAAGGTGAAGCCAAAGAAAAGAAGCAACGGTGAAGTAATCAATTTTCGGACTAAAATCAAAGATGTTTGCACAATGAGCATGAGTGGGGACGAGGAAATGAAACTGAGAATTGAATGCAAAAGCCAAGGCATGACCTACTGGTGTGAATTCACTGGCAAGCCATCAGTCTGTCGTGCTTTCAGAAACAACCCAAAGATTTACTGGAACCAGATCGCCGCGGAACTTAGAAAGCTCCCGCATGCCTGCGAATCCACACAAGTGTTGAAGATCACCATGTGCCAAAAGGCTCCCTCAGCAGCTCTCATGAAGCAAATAGCTGCTGGTATGGAGCCAGAAGATGCAGCAAACCAGGTCAAATCAGTCCAGAAAACTTCCACTTCTGGGAGGGGAGCAGGGAAAAGCTCTGCTAAGAAAATACTGAAACCTGCAATACTACCTCTTATAAAACCAACCCAACGTGGTAAAGGGTCTGAAAATGAAACAGAAGCAATGAAACTGGCTCGGGAACATTGCTGGGAATCCCTGCATGGTTTCTGCTCCTACATTATTGGAATCTTCAGAGGTTAAGGGTTCACTTCAGGTAAAACTCCCATCTTGAAGCACAGCAGAATATACTTCAGAGTAATCCTGTTGTAATTTTGTTGTATTTTGATCCTGGGGGTCTTTCAGGGGTGTGGACAGGGAAGCTCTAGGCTTGTTCACTAAAATCTAACATGGCAAAGCCTGTACTGTGACTTCTGAGGGGCTGGACAGCATAAACTCCAGTGATGGCTGCTAATTAAGGACTCCCTCCCAGCCTCCTGTGGGGTCTTCAGTGCGTACTGAGATGTTTGTGGTATCTGCCAGTAATTCTGTGGTTCTACATGTTTGAATTAGGCTTGTTTTCTGCCTTCTGTCATTCCTTCCCTCTTCTTCTGACCTTCAGATTTAAGCCAGTGAAGTAAGATAAATAACAAATGCATCAGATCCGATGACAAATGCATCAGCTAGAACAATTTAAACCTAAATTCAGAAATTGAGAGGATAAAGCTTGTTCATCAAAATGGCTAGGTAATGATTAACTGTTTTAATTTTAAGTAGTTCATAAACAACTACAAGAAATGAGTAAAACCACATGCACTGTCTTGGTTTGTGGGTCTGTGAGTTTCTGTAGAGGCAGTAGGGGATTGCACACAGGCATTTGTCTGGCAAGTCTAAGGTTTTCAGCCAGGATTTAAAAAGGCGAAGCCCTCACAGAAGTGGTTGGTTTTATACCCACTTCCATTTAGGCTCAGAAAGAGCCAGGAACTGGTGACTGAACTTGGCAATATTTTGACAGAAATGAGAATAGATGCGGTGTGAACCAGCAAGCGTTTAGGCTGCTGCTGATCTTCCGTGTGCTTGGTGCAGCAAAGTGACTAATCTTTTTTTCTTCTTTGTTTTGCAGAGCAAAATTGTTACAGCTGAAGAAGGGTCCTTGCTGTAGTTTAATAATTTAGATGTAAGAATTTTGGTTTGAAAATGAGTCATCTCTGTAAATCTTGTAGCTTTTTTTTTTCTAAAATGAAACTTATTAACAGCCCTGAAAAATGCATGAAGCTGGAGTGACTGTGCTGAAAGTGTTTGGATGAACTAACTGTTCCTAGGTCTGTTACCCACCAAGGTGTACAGCATTAGTGTAGCCAAGGTTCCCCTTCAGGAGTGCTGAACTTGAATAGGTTTTTGTGTGTGCTGATTTTCTTCAGTGTGTTGGAGATGAAAGCTGTAAATGATGCTGTTAAGTGATGTTAGTGCAAACAATAAAATGTATGAAAACGTTCTCAGTGTGCTTTCTTAAAATTTTAAATGGTGCTACTTGTATAAAGTCGTGGTATTTGATACTTGTTTCTTAAGAGATTGTTGGTAGAATGTGTAAGAGAAGTTACAAGCCTTAGTCGTTACTGTCCCACTGTGAACGTGTTTTCATTAATATTAATATTTTCAGTGTTATTACATTTGTATTACAATGATAAGTTACAGACAGCAGGGAGGAAGGATTGGAGAAATAAGAGTAATGTAAGAATGCATTTCCAAAGATAGCAGATTAGAAGTGTTCATCTGTGGTGCATCTGCAGAGTTCACTGTTATTAGCATCTGTTAGTGGAAATATTACTGTTTGGGTTCAGTAAACATTCTAAAAGGTAATTCATATCTGTTCACTTGGACACTTGCATAAATCTCATCAAAACACAAAGCAGACCTAATAGCCTGTTGTCAGAGATCTATATTCAGATTATTTTTTAACAATAATCCCTTCTGTTCCCAAGAGAGCTTCACAGCAGGGATGTAACTGGAAAAACTTCGTACCACAGAAATTAGTAGTGCTCTATATTTACTGTTAACAGTCTCTGCTGGGTGTTACACTTAAGTACTTCTCCAGTACTTTACTCACAGATTTGTAATTCTCACTTGATAATTCCAGATTGTAATTGTCTAATGACTAAACTTTGTACCTTATACCAAAAGAAAAACTGGAATAATTTTCTGTTCCCAACCCTCTTGAAAAGATATGGACAGGAACAGCAAGCAATGAACACGGGATCAGTGCAGAAATAGAGCTTGGCTGCTGCTCACATGCAAACTCAAGTCTGGTTTTTTGTCAGCCGTAAAACTGATGTGGTTAATCTTCATTTATAATTTCAATTATAAGTTTCGCCAGGCTCTCGTGCAGTGAGCATATTAAAAATGTAGCAGTACACCTATTCACTTATTTGTCATAGAAATGAATGTAATTGATTTGCTAACATAATTACATTCATCAGTTACAATGGGAACTGTTTGGAAATACTAAGGGGAGGTTGAGGGTTTCCTTGAGATGCATTTTTAAAACATTTTGAAACTTCTGTTGTGTGATGCAAATCATAGAATAGTTAGGGTTGGAAAAGACCTTAAGATCATCTAGTTCCAACCCCCCTGCCATGAGCAGGGACACCACACACTAAACTATGTTGCCCAAGGCTCTGTCCAGCCACGCTGCAGAGTGACTGTTTTGCAGTAGTATCCCCTACAGCAGTGATGCCCTCAAAAATGAGACCGTGTTTTGCATTTAAAGAAGTCTGGGAGAATCCGTTACCCACTGTACTGATAGCAGGAGAAAAGAGGAGGTTTCATTGGTTTACTTACAGAAGACTTTCATGTATACGCATGGAGCACAGAAGGCAGCAAAGTTGTCTGACACTTGTAGAACTCTTGATGATATAGTCTTTAATACATGGTCATTGTTGATTCCACTTAGTAGAGGACAAAAGTGCTAGTGCACTATTTACTGGGGAACTCTTGCCTCATTTCACTAGAGCAGAGCTCTGCTGCACAGGGCTCTGCACTTCACACTCTGTAGTCTGAAATGACCACTTGAAGCTTCACTGCTAGACTGAAACTAGAAATCAAAGTCTTGTACCAAAGGCCCCTCTTTCATTAAATACTTTCTGTAAAACATTCAGCATCCAAAATATATGCACTAGATTTTTCAAATAGGTGAAGATTTTGGTACCCAAGTGCTGCATGACTTGGACTGCAGTTCATTAGGCAATACTAGGCACCCTCAGCAAGTCAGTTTAATGATCTTGCTTTCCAAATGTTTGAAATCGGGATGGCAGCTGAAATCCCCCACTTCAGTGTAACAGCGCTGTGATTGTATCAGCTACGTTACCATTTAATTGTGTTTAGCACTAGAAACATACAGTCGTGACATTTCAGTTACCTTCTTGCTATGAAAGTGCTGTTCATTATGAAAGGATGAATTGAGAGGTGTTTGTGGTGAGTAGTGCAACCTTCAAGTACCTCATGAATGAATGAAACCTGCTGTTCCATTCATTTTAGTTTAACCTGTTACTCCCCCCATACGTAAGCACCTCAGGAAATCCGCTCAAGTGGAGGTAGAATTTGTCTTTATTTTCATGACAGGAACATCAGGCAAAAACATTTGTCTGGATTCCTGCAACCAGGGAGACCCCTGATACCCAGGCCTGCTGCTTCTGCTGCTAATTCAGTGCAATATAAGGTAGTCAGCCTCCCTCAAGAGCCTCACGTTTAAGTTCCCACAGAGGCATCATGAATATTCACTACTTTCACAAGGTAAGCCTCAAAGAAAAGTAAAATTATGTATTTGGAGAACCTGCGTGTAAAAGGATGTGTATGTAACACACACAGTTAAGATCCAAGAAAGACTGGAGTGTAATAGAAAGCCACCAGCATAGTCAGGACTGGAGCACACTCCTGTGAGGAAAGGCCAAGGGGATGGGTCTTGTTCAGCCTGGAAAAGGCTTTAGGGGGGAACTAATAGCTACCCCCCAAAACGTATGAGGAGGCTATAGAGAATACAGAGTTAGTCTCTCCATTGGCTTTTGTGATAGGAGAAAAAGAAATCATGGTCACAACTTGATACAGGCGGGGTTCTGACTTGGTGTGAGGAAAAACATTCACTGTAAGGAGGATAAATACAGGAGCAGGCTCCCCAGAGCAGCTCTGGAATCTCCATCTGTGGAGTTTTTCAAGGCCAAGTAGACAAAGTTTAAGCAGCATAATAGGAATTCACTGTGACCCTACTTTAAGCAGAAGATTGGACTACAGACCTCACAAGCTGTCTTCTGGCCTAGAAAGATTATAGGAGTTACAGTGGAAACATCGAAGAAAGCTTAAAAGTTCTGGTTATTTAATAATGAACACCTCTGTTAGCATCTGTGTCTCCTTAGAGTATGAAAAATGCTCTTGGATGATCTTCTATCAAACGAGAGAGACAATTTTCTTAAGTATCTTCTGATGGCAGATCCCATTATTAAGTCAAGTGCATCATCCTGGATACCTTCGTGTTCAGTACCACTGTCTTTTGATACCTATTTTCATTTAGCGTGGTTTTGACAGCAGACAAAACAACAAGAAATTCAGGTGTTGAGGAACACTGAGCATCAAATCTGTTTGCCTTAAAATTAAGTACCGGAAACTAAGAATTTGCAGTATGTAAAGTAGACCAAATGCACATGTCAATAATAATGTTTAGTCTGCCCATAAACCATCTCAACTATGCAGTAGTGCACTCTGGTGTTTTCTGAGAGAATTGTTTAGGTGTGTTTGGTTATTCTTGCATGGTTTGCAGTCTTACGTTTTGCATTCTTGATTTCAGTGGGTGTTGTAGTTGATAGATGGATTGGATTATAGGGACAGAGATCTTCCACAGAAATAAGAAGACAAAGGAAAAACTGAAATTTCCCAAAGTTGACCATTGCCATTCCTTCTTTTTCAGGAACTTTATGATTGTTGTTTTCTGGTTTCTATTTCTCTTGCTGTTACTTTTCCCAATCTCTGCTTTCTTCTCTGGGAAGGAGTCAGATGCAGCACAGGAGATGATTGATTTCTGTTGGCTCTCAATCAAGAGAATTGTTCTCATCAGACTTCACAGATCATTTTAGAATTAGAGTATGTGATACATATACAAAAACAGGAATAAGAAAACAAAGTGGAAGAGATGCAGTTAGTATGATGACAAGACATTGGTGTGATCTCATGGACACTTGTATCAGATGTACTGAGAATCTGTTTATTTCACTTTCACATCTTGTATACAAAGTTAACTGCATAAACATTAGCCAGGAGGCCAGGTGCTGAATTTCCAGAGTAGCTGTAATACAGTATGAATAGAGGAAGAAAAACATGAAGCTGATGTCTGATGCAGAGCGGAAGTCCATGTTCCCCTCCTCACCTCCCTCTCCTGAGCACGTTATGAAGCTGTTTGCATAGCCAGCAGCTCGTTTTAGGCATCCGTCCCGTGGTATGCTGCTGCCTCCGGCCTCACAATGCTCATAGTCATGAGGGGAAACAGAGGTGTGCTTTCAGGTCTGCTGGCTGCAGAGGTAGAGAACGGCACGACTCTGTCGCTGCTGCTGCATCCATAAAAATTAATGTGCAAATGGCGAAATTGGTTTCCCCCGTGTTTGTCTTACCAGCGTAACGCGGTGTGTGAGGGGGCCCTCCCCACAAATGCGGCTGGAATAAAATGAAGAACTTGCCTAAGACCTTAAGAGGGATAGAGACTTCCCGCCAAAGGAAATGGTGAGCAAAATTCCGGCTCTGAACTCTGCCAGAGGGGCCTTACCACTTCCTCTGCCAAAATCCTTATCTGCAGCCTGGCTCGCAGGCAGGCATGCTGCTCACCGTTCCCCCTCTCACCCCACTTCAAGGCAGGCACAGCTGAATGGGTGCTGTCACCAAGGCACTGAGATGATCCTGTCTTCTATACTCCAGAAAGTTAACACTGTCACTTAAGGACATGGAGATGTTGGAACAAGTCCAGAGGAGGCCACGAGGACAATAAGAGGGCTGGAGCACCTCCCGTATGAAGACAGGCTGAGAAAGTTGGGGCTGTTCAGCCTGGAGAAGAGAAGGCTGCGTGGAGACCTCATAGCAGCCTTCCAGTATCTCCAGCATCTGAAGGATGCTGGGGAGGGACTCTTCATTAGGGACTCTAGTGGTAGGACAAGGGGTGATGGCTTCAAACTTAAACAGGGGAAGTTTAGATTAGATATAAGTAAGAAGTTCTTTACAGTGAGGGTGGTGAGGCACTGGAATAGGTTGCCCAAGGAAGTTGTGAATGCTCCATCCCTGGCGGTGTTCAAGGTCAGGCTGGACCGAGCCTTGGGCGAAGTGGTCCCTTCTCATGGCAGGGGAGTTGGAGCTAGATGATCTTAAGGTCCTTTCCAACTCAAACCATTCTATTTTAACAGAGAAATCCACAGACTTACACGTGCAGCTGGGTAAGGTTATCTGGTGCCCTCACAACAATGTAGGAGACTGATCTGTGAGGGAAGGTGACAGGAGGGAAGTGTGGAGAAGGGTTTCCGCATCTGTGTGCTGAAAATATTGCCTGAGACCATCATGGCTCTTTGCTACCTCAGGTGGCACACCTGAAGCTGAAGGTTGTTTTTGAGTGCCTGTTTTTGCATGAGGTAAAAGTTGCATGGCCCTGTGAGGACCATCTCCTGAGTGAGGTGGCCATGGCCCCAGTGCGAGCAGGCGGTGCAGGCGCTGGGATACCGCGTGCTCCTGTGTGGTGGGGCCATGCTGCAGTGTAGGGGCCGGGCTGTGGCTCTGGGCGGTGCTGAGGAGGGTGGTTTGCTGGCAGATGCAGGTGTTTGGGCTGCTCTGCAGAGCCCCGCTGGGAGCAGCAGTGTTCAGGGAGGGGAGCTGGCAGGGCACTGCCAGAGTGGGACAGACACCAGTGTCTTTCAGGTCGTGTTGGTGAACTCAGGCCAGGGGGTGGTGGGTTAGCCCCAGGGTGGTGGGATCAGGCTCTGGAGACATGGTTCATCAGAGAAGATATCCAACTTTCTTCATGTCGTGGTTTAAGCCCAGCTGGTAACTCAGAACCACGCAGCCGCTCGCTCACTCCCCCCCCTTTTCCTTCCTCCCCCCGCTCCCGGAGGGATGGGGAGGGGAATCGGAGGAATGTAACTCCCACGAGTTGAGATAACAGCTCTCCAGTAACTAAGGTATAATACAAACCACTACTGCTACCAATAATAATGATAAGAGGAATAACAAGGGAAAAGGACACAACCGCTCACCACCCGCCGACCGATACCCAGCCCGACCCGAGCAGCGATCTGGGCCTTCCGGGTAACTCCCCCCAGTTTCTATACTGGGCATGACGTGCTGTGGTGTGGAATACCCCTTTGGCCAGTTTGGGTCAGGTGTCCTGTCTCTGCTTCCTCCTGGCTTCCCCTCCTCCCTGGCAGAGCATGAGACTGAGAAAGTCCTTGGTCAGAGTAAACATTACTGAGCAACAACTAAAACCATCGGTGTTATCAGCGTTGTTCCCAGGCTGAAAGTCAAAAACAGAGCACTGCACCAGCTACTAAGAAGGAGAAAAATAACTGCTGTAGCTGAACCCAGGACACCATAACACCTGCCTCAAATACTGCTGTCCCTCATGACCCATCGTTCTCCACTTTATCAGAAAGATGTTCCAAGATCAGTTGTTAAAATCTGTTCATAGAAATCTCTATTTTGTCTGCAATGAAGCTAAGCTGCACCGGGATGACAGGAGATATTTTTCACAATATACCAGACCAGAAGAGGTAAAAGCCACTGAGCAGCACCAAGGAACATCATCTGCAGCCTCTGCTTCCCCTTGCCTTCTTGGGCCTGAAGTCTTTTGCGCAGCTGGAATCAATTCAATAACCTTAGGTTTTGCTTCATATGGATCGCACGGCGTCTGGACATCTTCTTGGCTCAGGGTGAGGCAACAACTGAAAGAAATCAGAAACACTTTTCCGTCAGCTTAGGGAACTATAAAACTTTTTATTGAACACTAAATATTTCATGTCAGCAGCAGCAGTGTCCTTCA